>NC_056601.1:1396005-1476005 GCF_018340385.1 Cyprinus carpio
ATTTGTCTGGTATGACCTGTCTGCAAACTAATTCCATAACGCTTATGCCACAGTCAGGTGCAAAGACGGTCATGTCACTTACCCTTCTCTAAACCCCTAGCAAAAAGCTAAACTACAAAAAAGGTCAAAAATCCTGGAAGGCAACCATATGGACCCTTTTCTCAAACAAAAACAACAGAGACCCAGGACTTATGCACAGTCAAAATAAACAAGAGGATAACCATTCCATTGAAGGGTATCTGCTGCTATTTCTAAGCTCCAGACTTCAAAGCATCTCATTTTCGACTGAGTTCTGGTTTGAATGATGGAAGCTGGTATGTGGTATGGTATGTATCTCAAAATCTGATAACATCGCTATTCTGATTTGCCCTCCAAGGTCTCCAAAAGCCAAAAAAAAATTTAAATGTGCAAAAAAAAAAAAAAAAAAAAAAATCTCATATAATTATTAATAATAATAATAATAAGTAACCTAGATTTTCATTGCCATGATGTTCTGGGTGGTTGCTTACTGGGTCAAGTCAAAATTAGGAGCCCAAATTCTGGTCCCCAAAATTATGCCAAAAAAAAAAAAGGCTGGTATGTTGGTATGAACAACATTTTAAAAATCTAAAGAATCTTTTTCCACTAGAAAGAACATTCTGAACAATGGAAAGGTTCCATAGATTTGAAAGGTTCTTTATAAAATAACAACAAAAGAACCTTTGTTTTTAATGGGGACATTTTCACTCATCTTGTACACACATACTAATGAACTTAACAAATGAGTGAAGTGATTTTGGAGCACAGGGAAGATTCGGAGCAGAGTTGTCTTGATGTGCCATTGATGTGGGCTGAGACCTCCCTTTAGGAGATGAGTATAGGGCATCATGCAACAAATCAAAAAACCACACAGCTTCACTAAACAAATTTCCTGAATGCCATTAATTAAAGGCAATTAACATACCTCATGCAGGACTGCCTCAAATGAGCGCTCACCGATAATCATTTTGATTTGTGTGAGGCTTGCTTGCCTCAAGAAGGGCAAATGCTTTCCGGTGGCTGGCTCTGAAAAAGGCACATTCGAGCAAACGAATGTAGGGAGCAGCTATATATGTGGCAGGACATTTGCGCTGTTGCTCGCACGACCCAAACAGTTGTATTCAATCAGAAAATACAGCCCTAAAAGCCGCAGAACACTTGGACAGCGTCCAGGCAGCACTGTGGAAGACATGCTCGCTGGAATCAAGAAGAAAGAAAACCAGGCCTCATTAAAACGTGAAATCACAGGCTTTGCTTTTTGGGTGTCATGTAGATTTAATTAAAGCCATGCAGGTGGCAAGACTCAGAAACAACCCCCACAGAGACATTAATACTGTTAGGTTTCTGGAATTACGATGACCATGAGTTTTTATTTTTTTATTTTTTATTTTTTAACTAAACAATCTGTATGGTCTCAATATTAATATGTGGTTTGCTCAACTTGTATGAACTGATACATGTACAACCTATTAATTTGGGACATATTTATTAATTTATCTGACCAATAAAAAAAAGTTAAAACATATTGTGATAATTTCAAATAAGTGTTTAATTCTTTAGTGTCACTTTTGATCAGTTTTATTTTTCCTTGTTGAATAAAAGTATTCATTTATATATATATATATATATATATATATATATATATATATATATATATATATATATATATATATATATTAAATTTAATTTAATACACATATATAGGTAACACTTATTTGGTTAATTCAGTTATATAAATATTTTATAAATTAAAGTTACTCTTAATTAATATTTGTAACTTAATGGATGCAAACCAAAAAATAAAAAATATATGGCTGTTCAAAACAAATAAGTTTTTTTTGCTGAAAATGAAAAATAAATAAAACGTTTATACATTAAATAAGCATGCAGTAATACCTTTTTGGCAAATGAGTGAATATTCAGTGAATATTTAAATATTCATGGAAATTAAATATATATGAGCATTTTATTTATTTGTTTGTTTGTTTGTATGTTGGTTGGGAAAATTGGAGAAGTGCTGTCAGGATATTATTTAAGAAAGTCTTACAGGTAGAATAAATAAAGGGACAATATGACAGTGAGTAAATGATGACTATTCCTTTATGACAACTTTATGGCAACGTTAATCCAGACATAGACTTAGGCAGCAGATTGACATTCATAAAGGATGGCAATAAATAATGCGTGACTGGATGGTGTTGTCATTCCGTCAAGGGTCGGCCGACGCTTCTGCTGTCGCGTGAAGCTCAGGGAGTTTACGGTGCACTGGAGAGCCACACATCTCCCAGAGCAATCATGATTTCCTCTTTGTAATCTTGGACAGAGTTACTGCCAGCCAAACCATGCATTACTGATGGGATGGACGTCCTTCATACCCACCCTCCGCACAACACAGGACTCATTATTCCTATTTATGCTCACCTGCAGAAGGCAAAAGTCACCTGAAGAGCAACTTTGCTGCCTCTGTGATGAGAAATAGTGTCGCAGTTGCATTGGGCCACAAGCCGGCAAACATCTTGATGCTGTGGCTAACCTCGGCAGAAAAGGTTTCCAGACTGGATGGCTGAAATAAGAAGGGCCCGAGGAAGGGTAGCAATTAGCAGCAGCTTAACTTGATGTGGTCGGGAGGCATCTTTAAGTTGCGGCAGTGAGTAGATAAGAAGGTCCATCGTCGAGATGAATAGGTAGTCGAAACCAAGTGTGGGTTGCTGAGCGGCAATCAAAGAGACACCGGTTTTTGGGAAAAAACGTGAGCGTTTGCACTTGTAGGTTCCTGAGGATGAGCTTTCTCTCCTCTCATCTAGCCGTAATAACACTACCTCAAATCGTTCCCCACTCCGTCATCAAGTATCCCCCTGTATTGCCATGTGATGCCTTTGCTGTGGATGGATCACAGACCTTGATGAGAAACAGAGTCTCGGCCGCATGAAAGAGCAAATGGAAAAAGAAAACTATAAAATGCAAGTATATCAACAGAAAAAGAAGCTCGGAACAGGAGGAAGGGAGGAACCCCCCCACAGAGCCAGAAACAAGAGGGTCTTAGAAAAAACAAATGGATAGAATGGATTATGCACAGAGTTAGTTGCCCTGTTATTATATGTGAAAGTTGCTAATTGCTTCCTTATTGAGTTTTCAGATGTGCTCATCAGAGAAAAGAAAAGAGTACACATTTATGCAAAAAAGGCAGAAATAAATTAAACTATTTGTTGTGTCTGTGACAGCTGAAGGCACCAGGATTCACCAGGGACACAATTCTCAATTAAATGCAGCAGAAGCGCTGGAGGAGAATACAAATGTCAATTCTTTGTCATTAAAGCAACAGTTCTCCCCAAAAATGAAAACTGTCATTTACTCACCCTCATGTCATTTCAAACTTTCTTTCATTTGTGGAACAAGTGTAGTTGAATAACTTAAATCTGTGGCTCTAAATTAGAAGGCTGGGATCCACCAGGGGTCTCGGAAGACTTCTAAGAGTGCCTCCAGATTATTTAAAATAATAACCAAGCATTTGAATAAACCAAAATAACTTTTCTTTCTCCCTCGACAACTGTTTGAAAAACCTGGATATATGAGGAAGCCTTATTTTATAAGTCTGATTTCTAGACCTATTGGAATCCTCATGAATAATAACAAACAACTGGGAAAGTGGTGTGCATGACTTTTTGGCTATATTCCAATTCTTCTGAAGCCATCAGTAGCTTTGTGTGAGAAAAACACTCCAATTTAAGTCTACATTCACCACAAATCTAACTCCCACCAATTCAAATTTGTCACATTACACTCTCAGAAAAAAAGTTACAAAAGTTGTCACTAGGGCTGTACCTTTTTAAAAGGCACACCTTTGTACCTAAAGAGTCCATATTGGTACTTTAAAGGAACATATTAGTACTTAAAGTGTACATATTAGTACCTAAAAGGTACTGCCCCAGTGACAGCTTTTGTACCTTTTTTTTCCGATGTCACAATCTTTCTGTGGTTATTTGCGTATTAAAGTCTTGCAGGTAGGCTCTGTGTCTTGATGCCTATGATGCACTGGGAGGGAGGTGAGCTAATTCTACAGGACACGGTGCTTCCTTTGGGTCTCGTTCTGTGTCACACTGAATGGAGTGAGGAGACAATGGCAGAGGCTAAAACGATTTCTCACTTCAACTAGCTTTAGCCAGCCCTGGGCTCGGCTGAGAACGTGGCAGGCCTATGAGACAAGCAGAGAAAATGATTTTGTATAAAAGTGACAGCGCCAAACCATCTGCTCATCCGCCACATCATATGAAACGCTCACCGAGTCTGTCTGCCTCAGGGGATGCGCTTTCAAAATGAACCGACAACGACTGGACAAACTTCAACGACAAATAACCACTTTAAGTCTGGATACAGAAGCCTCTCGACTATATTATCAAAAGCAGATCCCATTAAGGGAACATGATTTGAAGAGATGTATGTGTCATGATGCATCGTGGCTAATATGGCCCTTCCAACCGGTGCATTGTGACCTAAAAATGGGTGAAAGAACTGTTCTGACAGGACTGGAAAAAACAATGCTTAGTGCAAATGATAAACTCCAAGTAGCCATGTAATCATGCATTGTTTTGATAAAATAAGTAGGCTTGTTTACATCTACAGTGTTCTGGCACAAATGGTAAACAGCCAAAGTAGACAGATTCCAACAACGGCATTTTGCATGCATGGCAAGAAATAAACTACACAAGGTTAAAAAAATTAAAATAGATGAATAAAAAATACTATCTTCAAATGAAACATTATCATGCGTGGCCAATTTTGGGCATTTTGCTGATACCGATAGGTGTCAGAAACAGGACTTTTATTTTGACATCACCGAGAACCTATTTGAGAACTTTTTTAATCCTTCTGTGCGACTTTCTTATTATATATGCATAACCTGCATAAAAATGCCACAGTCTGTCCATCTTTATTTGGGAAAAATTCTATAAGAGGATTACAGGATCAAGAAGTTCCTATCAAAACAGTATAAATCTGTTTATTTTATGGATTTTTTTTTTTAATCAAGTTCAAACTATTTGTTCAGGTTGATTGATTTTAAAACTATTTATTTATAATAATTTTAGTAAAATAAATTTAGGTGCATGCACAAAGTGACATGCATGTGTTATTTATTATTTTTTAAATGAAATAACGCAGTATATCGGTTTATATCAGCTTAATATTGGCTAACTGCCACCCTGCTCTCTAAGATGTCAGTATTAGCCATAAAAATAAAATTAAATTAAAAATCCAAATCAATATGTACAGCAAAACTTCACAGACCTACATCAAAATCAGTACAGGACAACCGGTGAATTATTTTTATCTAGAGCTAATATCGTCATAACTAAAATAAATAGCATCTTCCCAAGTAGTTCTCATTCACAAAATCCCTTCAAAACTTCAGCATGACATACTGTAAAATCAAGCAGGTTCAGAACTACAACATTAACCTGGTTGAACCTTCTCTAACCTCTCCATGACTCTCTTATACACTGCACATTATTCAATCCTGTTCCCTTTAATGGTAAAAGTGAGCAGTGTGTGCTGCCATGTGCTGCTTTTGAAGAGTATAAATAGAATGAGAAACGCCTTAAGGCAGCCAACAATTTTAAGGCAATTTTGCTTGTTGCAACTGTTATGGAAGGTGAGAATTAATTTAAAAAGCCTTTAGTAGAGTTTGGAATCGCATATTGTTGGTTTAAGGGGATAGTTCACCAAAAAGAGTCACCCTAATGTCCTTCCAAACCTGTATGAAAAAACATCTGAACATTGTCCTAGGCACTCTTTTCCAAAGTGGACGAGTTATATAGATGCTCATACAGTATAAACTGCATGAAAACAGTAACTTAAAAAGTCATGCATGTCTGGAATCATTACTAATGATTTCTGTCATCCACCACAGGAGTTTCTCAGGGGGAAAAAATAAGCTGAATGGATGTATATGAGTTGGCCCTGGGTGATGAATAATAAAGGTCTTGAAGTAACAGTCACAGAGGTTTAGCTGGTGTGCTGGCCAACACACACAAGTGCCTGACACTGTGAAATTGTTATTTCATGCGTAGACATCCTCTCTTGCAGCGGGAATCCTCCAACGCTACATCTGGGCCCGCAGAGTCCAGCTGGATGAAAACTGACACAATCCACAAGGCTTCGCTGCCATCTTTCATCTTCACAATCCGTACAGAGAACAAAAGCTTCATGGGCTGCGACGTGAAAGTGGGACTACAAGAGGTTAAATAAATAGAAGTGGGAATGGCAGACTAACTTAGCACACGCCACTGACACCACCTCAAACCGACCCTGACAGGAAAGTAAACAATGGGGGAATATCACAGATGAAAGCAAAGAAAAAGTCCCTCGTAAAAAATATATTGCGGCTGGAACATGGTACAGTGATGGAATCACATAATACCATGGTAATTTCATGCAGTACTGTATATACCACAGTCCATTTTCATATATTGTACTATGGCACTTACACTATATGCCTTTACTACATAATCTGTGTTATATGCAACTGCATTATATGCAACTGAATTGGGCAAATGTCCAATGAAATTGTTCCTTGTTATTAATATTTGCTCCTTTTTGTACGATGTTCAGCATCCTTGAGCTCGGGAAAGGCGCTATATAAATTAAACATATTATTATTATTATTATATGTCCAAATAAAACATGGTATTACTGTGGAATGACTGTTTTGAGGTTTTTGTTCGTAACTCGGGTTTTATAAAATATGAAACAGTATTTATACTGATGTCTGCATTATGTATTTGTTATGAACAATGATATTTAAGTTCCAAACAACAATAAAAAATAATCAAATCAAATGAGAGTAATTTTCATTTGTAAATTATTTAAATCACTCAAGTAGCCAAAAAGCAAACATTACTGTATGTTTCTTTTTTATATAAAAATATTTTTGGCAAAACATTTTTTTTTAGCAAAAATGACTAAGATTTTTTTTTTTTTTTTTTTTTTAAGAACATAATTCTTTCATTCAGCAAGGTTGATCAAAATTGATCAAAAGCAACAGTACAGTATATAGTTACAAATGTTGCTATCTTCAACACTGATTTTTTTGTTTGTTTTAGAGTACGAAATCAGAATTTTAGAATAATTTCTATAATTGTCAGCATGTGGCACTGTAGACTGGAGTAATGGTGCTGAAAATTCAGTTTAGCAATCACATAATAGTATGGTATTCTTCTGTAAAAGTTGTAATAAGGAAAGAGTAGTTGACTGGTTGAAGTCTAAAAGCTTCAAATTGAGTTTGTTTGGGTCAGATGCATCTGAAATGATAAAGCACCAGTCTCAGCAATACACAAAAGAGAAAGAAAGCGAACTAAACAAAGAGTCTATAAAAAGCCAGAGAGCAGAAGAAAAAGAAGGAATGATCTTATTGTCGTCCTTCTCTCCTCAAGTGCACCAATTTTCCTCACAGATTGAGTAGAGCTTGTGAGGTAACAGCCGGTTTAGTTTACATTTCCTTTTGTCATGGAGGGGGTCACGAAGCCAAGACTCGTAAAATTAACAGCAAAACAAAAAGACAGAGCCCACGCTAGGGTCATGTTCACTTTCCAAAACTGCTCAAGCCAGCCTTTGAAGTGCAACCCTAACTGCCAAATGAGCCTGCATATAAACACACAACGAGAATCTGAGACATGTGTGGGTTGTGTAAGCCTGTACTAATGCACACCGGAGAGCTAAATATGCCGTCTAACTCGTCAGCTTTATCAAAGGTTGTAGATAGCTGCGGTCCAATCGTCCTGAACTGACTGAACTGTGTTGAGTTCCCTTGTATCGTAGCTCAATATCTGCACACATCAACATGAGCAGGACTTTCAAAGCCGCGATAACAAACACGACTCTCTAAAGCGAGTGGCAACATGTGGGTGTATTCTTATTGTAAAAAAGCATGCTTGAGTAAAACAACTCCTACGGAAGCTAGCATACAGAGACCTCTGATACAGACAATGTGGCGGTAAAAACATGCATGAATTAGCTTCTTCCCACAGCATTCCTCCCTTTTCAGCATCATCCTCTGTCTATGCCTCTTGTTCTCCCCATCCATTCATGGAAAAAGTGAAAAAAAGCTGTAGACTGCCGTCATATTGTAGGATTTGTCTGGGAGGACACTAGAGCTCATTGTTCCCACAGGACCTCATAATGCTTGTGTCATTTGCACCCTCTCTCTTACATCAAGACCTCTCAATGGATATCCGCCCACAGATCCTTGATTATTTTAGGCGCTATTACCCAAGAAACCCCTACTTCAGGAGTTCAAGGACACAATTCTGAAACTATGAATGCATTCTAAAAACACAGATTCATTTACGAATGAAACAAGTGTTAGTTTTTAAGAGTGAATCGTTGAATCATTTCCTCAACCGATTCAATTACACACGGTTTCCTCTGTGCTGATAATCGCGTATCTGCAAACACTACAAACACTGCTTTCATTCAAATTAGCATTAAAAGGGCAGATTATCAATTAATAAAGATTTATTTGAATGCAGTTCCTTCCATAATATTGTGTTATGACCTCAGAACGCTTTTACCACAATGCATGATTTGTCAGCTTTTCCGCATTTTGACATGCATCACTTAATTAGCTCCATATGTATGGCTTTTCAGATGTAGTAAACTTGCTCGGAAGCCCACCTGGTAAAGCACTGCACAGATGAGCTACAAGTTCAAAGCATGATAAAAGAGTTCAAAGACTTGTAAAAGCAAGCTAATATAGAATAGCTGCTTCAGAAAATGCGTTTTTTTCCCAGGTTTGCGTCACTATCAGTTAAGTTTAGGTTAAGGTTTAATAAAGGTGGTATGTTATTTTCAAATATCAGCTGATGTGATATGTACAATACAACAACCATAATAAAACATAGTCTTATTCATGTTTATCTGTTTTAAATAAAACTGAGCTCACTGGACACTTCACTTTGTAATCCGCATGAACCATCTTAATATAGTTTTGCAGAAATTTCATCCCAAGCATGTTTTCCAGTGAGCCTGGGTTGATACTTAAAGTAATTCCTTAAATTTGCATTACATTTACATAGCATATCAGCATCATATATTTCAAAAGATTAAAGACAATTGGATTTTTCATGACTTGAGTGTAAAACACAGGCTACATCTCCAACTCTGCCCTTCTGCGCAGCATTACAACACCCACATGGCCCTTAAAACATTTAGAGCATGATTTACAACGGGGTGAAGCATATGTTTAAGCTGTTAGCAAGAGAGAAAACAACTGAGCCGATCAATAATCAGTGCTGTCAGCTACAGTATAGATTCTGCTTAAACTCTGAGACTCAATAAATGTAAAGATTATCAGAAAATGTTCTCAGGCAAAGCCTGTACAGCCAAAACTGGGAAACTAGACCAAGGTTTTATGCATAATTCAAATCAGGACGGTGTCAAATCAGAATTGGTTAACTCTGAGAAATGCGACATGATTACAGTATGTTACCACATCTCTGCTCTGATGGGAGTGCAGTTGAATTATAGAAACCCAAACCGCCCAAAGCTGGATCAAAGTGTGGATCCACTTACTACTTGTGTTGTATTTTATTACACGTGCACACATGAACTCACACCTGTTTCGGATCGCCCTGTTTTTGCTCAGGTTTATTGGTATGGCAAGAATGTTAATTATATGTGGTTTTAGGCAGGCAGACATGTGTCGGGTGCATTGTAGGGCATGTGTGTGCAACGTTAGACCCTCTGAAATTGAGAAACAGTGATTACAGGCCACACCACAGCACCGTTTCTGTCTCATGTTACTTTAGGCCAAACCCAAGCCCAAATCAAAACACAGAAATACTGCAGAACAGCACTGTTCTAAGCATTTCCATGTCTGTGTTTTTGGTAACTGTCTTCAAAGGGCATGTACATATAATCAATGGTTAAATCAATCAAGGGTATACTTCGTTCCTTCCCTAAACTCCACACTTTTGTCCAACAGCATTTGAGCTCGAGTCAAGTCTCATGAATTACAGGCAACAGGCCACACCTGTTTATCTTTCTACAGCCCTCACATACATACACCCTTACATCCAACTTTGATATATACCGCTGCACTGAATGTATTTTCTACTGTATTTTCATGCCACTCTATAAGATAATTAAAAATATATAATTATACTACCTAAAAAGCAGAGAAAAAACATATTGCATGTGGATAAAATAACAACGTCAAAAAGAAAAAAAAAGCATTGTAATAACGTGGTATTAGGTATTGAGAATATACAAAACTCATGTAGTTGGTGGGATGTCAGACACTAATCAGACAGGAAGCACTCTTGCATTCAAGCTCAATGGAGCACAACATAATGGAAATTAAAAAAAGGTCTCAAGATGTGGCTTTTGAAATTAGTTTTAACTTGAGCCACAATGAAATATATTTGGAGTCCACATTAACGTCTCAGAGAGGGTTTTAGCATGACAGTCGATTGGTTACTAATAAAATGCTAAAACATTGTCTGAAAAGTTGTGCCCTCAAATTCATCCACTTTAAAGTATCCAAAAAAAAACTAGAAAATAAGTAGGCCTAATAGACCAGCCTGACCCAATTCTAATATTAACTCTTAAGCCTCTATTTATAGCAAAAACTGAACTCTATCCAGGATTCCGTTCTTTAATCTTGCTAATTAGCCATAATTAACATTAACAAAGAGTTTTTAAACATAAAAGAGATAAGTACATGATGACAGCATCTGAGAATGGGGGTTTTTGGGCACTGTGGTTTTCAATTGATGCAACATGTTTCTGAAAATGTTATATAATGTGAGAAAAAGGGAGACAAAAAGTGTACATTATAACATTTAGAAGGATGAACCAAATAAAATATGTGCAAATGAATTTCTTCCTTGGTAGCGCTGCCTGCAGTGAACCTAAAGCCAATGTCAAAGGAGTGTTTTGCTTGCTCCACTGAAGCTCCAATTAAACATGGAACGAGGAGGTTTGGAGGGGAAATACTTCATTTTGTTCCATTTTAATTTTCTAACATGTCTGAAAATCGCTCCCAGCCACGTGTTTTCATTAAAACTAATTACACTGAATGTTGTGTGGGACTGATTCACTTTGTAAAAAGGAAGACGAGTGGTTACCACACATGGCAGGTACAGACATTGCCCAGAAAAGCTCAATAATCTCACGCCTTTTCGCCTTTTCCCTCAGGAGAGAATCAGCGCATGCATGCGTGTTGCACAAACATCCACCATCTGTGACCAATGTTTCATGCAAGCTGTAAAGTAAGAGACTGCCTCTAAGAGCTGTTCTGAGAGCAATTATGAGGCTACAGCTACTTAGCAGATGCTTTTATCCAAAAAGTTAAGAACTTATCTAACTTTTTAAACTCGTCTCAAGGTTGCCAGGGTGTTGCTACAGGGTTTTAAGTGACTGAGTGTATTTTAATGGACTGCTGGGTGGTTGCTACAGAGTTACTTACAGGCTTAAGTCAAAAGAGTTCAACCTGCAAATTTCAGTGATATTCTGGTCTATAAATATCAATAATGGCTCGGGTCCCTCTTTCAATTTAAATAATAGGGATTTTCAACTGTAGGTGAAAATTATGAAACACAATTATTTAAAAAAAAAAAAAAAGAAAAACATTTTGATACCACAAAATGATGGCAATAGTGATGCTCAGCAATCATTCACCAACAATAATAATTAACTATGGATTAGGCGAAGCAAGCTGGTAATAGCTAGATCTTAGAATGTCTTTTATATTTTAGATCTTAGAATATTAGAATTATATTAGAATATTTAAATGCACCTTTCATATATATTTAGATATTTATAATTTAATTAATAATAATTAATTAATGATTTATAGATATTTATTTGGAAATAATAATATTTTATAAATTAAATTAAATTAAATTAAATTAAATTAAATTAAATTAAATTAAATTAAATTAAATTAAATTAAATTAAATTGTTAATTTACAATCAAATTTAAATACATGTAAAAAGTCTTAACATATAATGGAAAATAAATATAAGAAAAACAATAGGAATATTTTTTTACAAGTAAACACTGGAAAATTGGAAAGATTAACATCAAATAATAATAACATTAATTAAAGAAAATAATTTGTCATATAGATTTATTTGGTCAAAATGTTTGGGAACCCCAGCTATAAACACTATATAACATTATCCTTCTTTACACAATATATCTGATTCAACCTTTAAAATTCTTGCAGACATCAGTCAGCATTGTTCACTTCACTTTACCATTTTTTTCCTCTTCTTTCTTTTTTGTTGGATAGATGGTCCGATATTGGTATTATTCTCAGTTACCCCATATCAGGTTGGCTTTCTGAACAGTCCCTCGCTTAAGAAACATGTTATGAAATGTGCCTTTCACAATCTGAAACAAAACAAAAGCTGCCACACAAGACAGAAAACCATCAACATCTTGCTTTCTCCCACTGACGACAGTAAAACCTGCTCCAGTTCAGCTGCTCAAAGATACGAGGAAAAAACAAAAGAGCAGAGAAACAGATGGAATAGTGAGAGAGAGAGAGACAGAAGGCGTGAGAAAGAAAGTCCAGGGCATCCCTGCTGTCCTTTCTGAGAACGGGATCGCTTTCATGGATCTATTGAGGACTCGGAGATCCAGTTACATGGCACTAAGAGTGACCTGCTTGAATTGGACCTGAGGAAGTATTCTATGAGTCCACTGTTGAATAGGCCTCATTCATCTCTAATACAGAGAAAAGAGACTATACGCCAGCTTTGAGATAAGATAACCAGCCATTGAACCCGGCTGATTCCAAATACTCACAGAAAAACAGTAAAAGAGACCAACAAGAGTTAAAATAAAGACATTGAAATGGCCAAACTGAAGTATTAAAGTGATAGTTCACCTAAACATCATTTATAAGCTATCTTGAGTGTATCTGGAACTTTTTGGATCTGTCATCAGTCACTTGCCCTCGAAGATATTCTAAAGATTATACTGTTTTTGTCTATACAATGGAAGTCAATGGGGTCCAAACAAAGTGGACCTCATTTATTTTCATTAAATGGAGGGGGAAAACACTGACACCTTTTAAAAAATAGTTTCCTTTGTGTTCCACAGAAGAAGGAAAATCATACAGATTCGGGTGAGAAAATGATGACAATTTTTGAGAATTTTATTGTTTTTGTCTATATAATGAAAGTCAGTGGGCTCCAAACAAAAGTGGCCCTTATTCATTTTCATTACACTGAGAATTTTTTTTATTATTTTTTTTAAAAAAAAAAAAATGATTGATAAATTTTTTAAATATTTTTTTTTTTTTTGTTTTTTTTTGTGTCTTTTTTAGTTTGTCCTCGAAGATATTCTAAAGATTATACTGTTTTGTCTATACAATGGAAGTCAATGGGGTCCAAACAAAGTGGACCTCATTTATTTTCATTAAATGGAGGGGGGAAAACACTGACACCTTTTAAAAATAGTTTTCTTTTGTGTTCCACAGAAGAAGGAAAATCATACAGATTCGGGTGAGAAAATGATGACAAATTCTTAAGATTTTACTGTTTTTGTCTATATAATGAAAGTCAGTGGGGTCCAATCAAAAGTGACCCTCATTCATTTTTATTATATTAAGGATGGGGGGGGGTCCTAAATATGTTCTTTTGTCTTCCACAGAAGAATGAAAACCATATAACTGTCATCATAAATGATGACAATTTTTGTGAATTTTACTGTTTTTGTCTATATAATGAAAGTCAGTGGGGTCCAAACAAAAGTTGACCACCTTAAATTTCATTACACTGAGGGGAAAACAAACACTGAAACATTTTCAAAATATTTTGTTTGTGTTTCACAGAAGAAAGAAATTCATACAGATTTAGATGAGTACATGATGGCAAATTCTTAAGATTTTACTGTTTTTGTCTATATAATGAAAGTGAGTGGGGTCCAAACAAAAGTGGCCCTCATTCATTTTCATTACACTGAGAGAAAAAAAAAAAAACATTTTCAAAAAAAAATAAAAAAATGCTGAAACATTTTCTAAATATTTTCTTTTTTGTTCCACAGAAGAAGAAAAATCATACATATTTGGGTGAGTAAATAAAAACAACTAATGAGGATTTTGCTGGTTTTGTCTATATAATGAAAGTCAGTGGGGTCCAAACAAAAGCGCCTCTCATTCATTTTCATTTCACTGAGTAAAAAAAAAAAAAAAAAAAAAACAACTGAACAAGTTTTTTATTTCTGGGTAAACCCTCCATTTAAATCAAAAGGTCACGACTCTGTCTAAATGAAACACGGCTGAAAGTTTCCAAGATGAATAAAATAGCTTAAATCTCATTTAATTGCAAGTTAGCCTGAACTGCAAAACACAAAGTTATTTCATCCCCACCACAAGTATCTGACCCTCCACAATGCTCTTCCTGTTGTTTCATGTCACAGTTTCCCGCGAAAAGAAAAGGGAAGGTGACAATTTGCTTCTTTGCCACAAAAGTCTTTCTGGGCTCTCGAGCAAGTGAATTCGGGGAAGGACGGTTTTATTTTTTGCCTTTTTCTTCTTCCTTCAGGGCTCTCTGGCCAGTGGCGGAGAACCAAAGTCAACGTTCGCATAAAAGTGAGGGAGTTCACAGGACAGGTCACATCTCTCTCCGTAGCAATTCAATATCCTACCATTATGATATTGGTCATGGCTTTTGAAATCATAGCTGTACAAAACACCACATAAGTACATGTTTGCTTGTTTGAAAGGGTTCAGATTTGGTCTTCAGAAATGTTGGGAACGTTAGAGGACTTCCTTCAGATAATGGGCAGTTTCCACAAAGTCTTCTACGGTTGGTAACATCTTGCAGAGCATCTGCTGACTTTACCGCCATTTAAAAAGCCCTGGTGACTAAGCCCTGCATTTTAAATGTTCTCGGCTCTATTACAAGGCCGGACAAAGATAAAAAGCCCTCGAAGACTTTCAAAGCACCGTCTAATCTCGATCTCCCCTAGAGAGAACTGGAACAAGCCATTACAAAAAAATGCTGTTTCTTTGAGGAGAGCATTTGCTTGGATCAGCAGTGTAGATAACTAAACTCTAGGCCTTGAGCAGCCTGACAGATGCGTTTGCATGCTGGTGGCACCATTGTTTGTTTTAGCTCTTCAGCTTTTTTCCGAAGCACTGCAGATACTGTATGCAATTCAGCCCTACAAACCAATAGCTGTTCGGAAAACAGTCATTTTCATATGCTTTTTTGCATGTTTCCTAGAGCGCCCGCCAGGCGCTCCCTATGCAAATGGCTACAATTTCGATTATAAAGCAATTGTTTGCTTCTCCGATATGAATTCAGTGCACATGAGACTTTTTTACTCTGTTAGTCGAAGAGAATGTGAAAAAGCGAGAGAGACAGAGTGTGAGGAAATTCCAATTGAATATGACAAGCTCTGTCTCCGGGCATTAGCAAATGTCAGAGAGAAGCAAAGAAGCTTGTGAAGCTTGCACAAGCGTAACAGTTTTCACCTCGAACCTGCAGAGATGCGTGTAAAAGGGGGAACGGGAGAGCTACAGAAATACTGAAGGGAAACACTCCTCTTATGTGGAGGATCCTGTTTTCCAAAGTCCTTTTACACCCTGAAGACGTGATGTTTGGTTATATTCAGCTTCCATTAGTGTCTTGACATTTCTAAAGTGAATACAGTTTACAGCTGGTTTGATAGTATATTAAAGCAATAAACCACAAAAGGCAGTGCATTACACTGATTTTGACATGGGAAAGAGATGTAAAACAACCTTGAAAATAAATAAACTGCACAGACTCTGTAGCAACAGTAATTAAAAATGGTAAAAATAAATAAATAAAAATAAATAATAAATATATATATAAAATATTTTATATAACAAGTAAATATCATTTAATACATAAATGATTTCTCAATTTTATTTAAAAAAAAATTAACAAATTATATCAATGAACAATGGTCTATATATTAAATTATATTTATTATTATATCACAAAATGATTTATATATTAGACTACATTTAATTACTATAATCAAACTATTTTAGATATTAAATGACATTTAACTCATATCACTGAGAATCACTGACACAATAATTAAACCAAATGCAAATCAATATTTAATTATTATTAAATATATATATATATATATATATATATATATATATATATATATATTATATATATATATATATATATATATATATATATATATATATATATAATATATATATATATATATATATATTATATCCTAAAAATTGTATGTATTAAATGATATTTAATTTTTATGAGTGGAAAATGTTTTATATTTTAACTGATATTTATTTATTATATCACTGAGAGTTAAATATTGTTTAATATATGATATCAATATGTATTAAATCATCAAGTATAATGTCAGATTGTTTATATATAATAAAATAAATTATTTTATCCCTAAATATGGTTAGACTTATACTTTATCACTGTTAATAATTAAAAATGTATGAATCTTTTTCTTTGACATAATAATTATATATAATTTAAAATAATATAACATATAACAACAATAAAAATACCAATAATACTTATAAATTATATAATTTTATGTATTAAATTAAATTGAATTTTTACATCACTGTGATATAGTTTTTAAAAAAAAATTATTAAATGATATTTAATTACTAGGTCAATAAAAATACAAAATTTCCATCTAAAAAAGCCTGACAGCTTAATGCTCCGCCCTCTACCACTGCTTCTCTGAATTAGACAGGGCTCATATGACAAACCTCCCTACATCGCTTTCTCTCTCACTCCCGCTCTTCACATAGTTATCACTCCTGTCAGGTCTTATCAGCTCATTCAAAGTTGGACAGGAGTTCCTCACTTTGCCACACCGCAGGCACTGAGCGATCAAACCTGGCAGCTGCGAACCTGGACAGGTGACGAGTGATAGCATGGATCGCCTTCCAAACTCTCCCAAGAACATGACACACCTCTCAAAGAAAGCAATCACATGTGTAATCGAACACGCATGTTCCATGTTTCTCAATGCACTAATGTAACATCATCAATGGCAAACGTATGCCTGTCCCTCGAGGACCTGTAATAATCAATGACGTCTTCTCTTATTTATTTCTTGTCATGCTTGTCTCTCAGAAATTTACAAAATTCCATGTGTAACATTTTTCATTGTTCATCCCAAAGAGACACAAAAACACTTCCACAGACTTTTACCTGAACTGTTCCCTCCTGGTGGAATGACCTGCACAACTCAATCCCAGCAGCCTTAGCCGTCTTCAAGAAACGACTAAAAACACATTCCTTCCATCTCTATTTCACCCTCTAACTCTAACACTCTCTATTCTAATTCTATTCAAGTCAATTTGTTTACTTGACACATGCTCTCTCTATTCATTTTTAAGTTTTTTTTTATTTTAAAAAAGGCCTCTAACACTAACTTCCTATATTCGTTTTCTATTCTATCTATTTGTTTTCTTTTTGTTATATATACAGTACAGGTCAAAAGACCAAAAGTTTGGAAACTTTTTTTTTTTTTTTTTTTTTGAGTTATTTTGCTCTTCTAGCCTGCATTTATTTGATCAAAAATACAGAAGAAAAAATGTAATATTGTGAAATATTATTACAATTTAAAAGAATTGTTTTTAAATTTATTATACTTTAAATTATCATTTATTTCTGTGATGCAAAGCTGAATTTTTAGGATCATTATCACATGATCCTTTAGAAATCATTCTAATATGATGATTCATTATCAAAGTTGGAAACAGTTCTGCTGCTTAATATTTTTTCAGAACATGTGATACTTTTTTAGGATACTTTGATGAATAAAAAGTAAAAAAAAAAAAAAAAAAAGAAGAAGCTATGTTTTTAAAATATAAATATTTTGTAATAACAATATACACTACTGGTCAGTAATTTGGGGTCAGTAATTTTTTTTCTTTCTTTTTTTTTAAATAAAATCAATACTTTTATTCAGCAAGGATGTGTTAAATTGATAAAAAGTGATAGTAAAGAAAATATATTATTAGAATATATATTATTAGAATTTTTTTTTTATTTTGAATAAAATGCAGTTCTTTTTAACCTTTTATTCATCAAATATATTAGACAGCAGAACTGTTTCCAACACTCATAATAAATCAGAATATCAGAATGATTTCTAAATGATCATGTGATAGACTGGATGTTACATGTGACACTGAAGGCTGGAGTAATGATGCTGAAAATTCAGCTTTGCATCACAGGAATAAATTATTTTTTTAAAGTATATTCAAATAGAAAACTATTATTTTAAGTTGTAATAATATTTCACAATATTACTGTTTTTTCTGTATTTTTGATCAAATAAATGCAGGCTTGATGAGCAGAAGAGACTTCTTTCAAAAACATTAAAAATAGTAATGTTTGCAAACTTTTGACCTGTACTGTATATGTATATATATATAAAAACAAAAATCAGCAAAATTCAAACCTTTGTGTGAAATGCGGAGGCAAACCTTTACAATACTATATCTTACTACTTCAGTCCTTCTACATCAAAATTTCACATTTAATTCAATGTGTGACATGCCTTTTCTGTGAAGCCCCGCACTATTTTCTTTTTCATGTGGGAAATTTATTTGTTACAAAAGTGGTGCTTTGATGACAAAATAGATATATAGTGTGATATGTTACTGTTAGTACGCTAAAACACAGCACAAATCAGCATGTTAAGAGAAGATTTTACAATCACCGCCTACTGCTCAAAAAACTAAAGTTAAAAAGAGGAAAACGCTCACTAGGCAAGCTCATTAAAGGCCTGACGACTAGTCGATCATCCTGACCTATCTCTACGTGACAGTAGATAGATATAGCTGACCTTTTGACCTGTACAGACGCCACAGGGCGCCAATCAGAGGTCAACAGGAAGCGGTGAGTGGATGGCATGGCTGTTACATCCTGAACCCAAACAAATGGCCGCAGACAGAAAACGGCAGCATGGGAGGCGGCTGAGGTATTCTCTCTCTCGCCAGCTTTATACAAGCACATTCCAAATCCATGTTTATAAATATGGATATTTTTCTAAACTAGGCATTTGACATATCTCAGCATGTTGGATACCGTGATGGTGGTTAAGCAGATCTCAATCTCTCTCCCGCTGTCTGTCTCTCTCGCCTCTCACTGACCTTTGCATACTTCTGAGAAAATAACAGTGTCAGATATAGCTTTAGCAAAACACAAAAATTGCTGTGAACAGTACAACAGAAAAAAAAAAATGCAGATTTGAGACTAGTTTTGCCTTTTGCCCTGAATGCAAATGTTAAATGTGATAAGGGTGTCATGATATTCCTAACTAACTAAACATTTAAGAAAGCATTCATTAAGACACTGTCATTAGGCTTGTGTTCATTGTCTATGTTAAATCATAGCCTAAGATAAAGGGAATGATTGTGCATTGGCCAGTAGGTGAACTGGTTTGAACAGGTCTGAGCAGGCATCAGGTACAGAACAGAAGCTCCTAACTATCCATAGACCAACTAAGACTTGACCTTTGACCCCTGGTGTAACATCAAACAAAATGAGAGGGACACAGATGACCATCATAAATCTCTCGTATACACCCGCCTACCAAATTTTAGTGTTAAACTATAACAATAACTGTAAAAATGACAAGCTTAAAGATTGTGATTCACAAAATTAAATGAAACAAAAGAACTTTTTTTTTTTTTTATTTACAAGATTCGATTCATTTGGAAGGTCTGAATCAAATGAATCAATTAATTAATTCAGTGAATCAATTAGAACAATTCAATGATTCGTCACTCGAAAATTCTCCAAATTCCATGCGTGGGATTATAAACAAATAAATGCGTAAATAAATGCATGTTATATTTTTTATTTCATTAATGTTTTAGAATCAAGGCTCCCAAAGGCTGCATTTATGTGATCAAAAATACACTAAAAACAGTAAAATATTATTATATTATAATGCAAATGTTATCTATTTGAATATATTTTAAAATGTAATTTATTTCTGTGGTGCGCAGCTGTATTTTCAGCATCATTACTCCAGTCTTCAGTGTCACATGATCTTCAGAAATCATTTTAATATGCTGATTCTGCACTCAAGAAACATTTTTAAAGTATTCTTTGATGAATAGAAAGTTCAAAAAGAACAGTTTTAGAAATAAGTCTTTTGTTGACACGATACAGTGAGATAAACGCACGAAGAAGAAGATGATGATAAATGCAAATAGTCTCTAATAAATCTACACAAGGGTAAATCCAGGACAGAACAGGCAGGAGACACACGTAGGGACGTCATAGACCGGACCACAAACAAAAAACAGAACACAATTAATAAAGAGGAGCAAATGAGGATAATTAACCAGACGCTCCTGAAATAAATGACACAATCAAACATGAGGGAAAACTGGGTCACAGAACACATGAGGAATAAAAAAACGACAAAAGTCCAAAGGGATGTGACATTTGTAACATTATAAATGTCACTTTTGATCAATTTAACACATCCTTGCTGAACAAAAAAAATTTTTCTTAAAAAAAAAAAAATAGTGTTTACTTTTATACATGCATAAAGCTGAAAAATTATCAGTTCCTAGAGGGTAGCAAAGCTTGGATAATGATTCCGTCTTGGTAGAAGTGGTTGAGAAATGTTTGCGTTCATTTAGCCTCTTTTGGCACCTCACATCCCAGCCGAACTTGGCACTCAGGTATTGTCATTAACACATGACGTGTTGCCCGTTTATTTTCTGCTTAGTTTCCCATAGAAACAGAGTCAGAAACAGGGATTGACAGAAGCGACCACAGGCTGTGTCTGTGTCCAGAGGAGAAGCGCGGCCTGTATACTGTGTCACTTTTGGTTACAGAGGCATCTTTGTGTTCCATGTTTCTCGGTGGTTGGTTCTGGATCGGATCAGCTGGGTGGGTAATTACAGCCTGTTGTGTGTAAATGTGAGGATACGCTGGCAGGAAATGGGTGGAAGGATTTCTGGGAAATGTAGGGACCAAAGGAATGCCAGCGCCCTCTGAAACGACAGTCTCTGATGTGGGTTTTTCTGTTGCTAAATTAGCAGAAGCACTCTCGGCTAACCACCTCTGCACCACAGATACACAGAAAGATATGTGAGTGGACACATGGTCTGTGACGTGTGGAAACATGAGGGCCACTGTATCGATTCAAAATCACTATCACTATTTATATCAGAAATATGCATTCTAGTCGAACCAAACCAAAGACATCTCAAATGAACTCGTGACTAAATGTCTGTAAACATTTACTTACTAAAAAACATTTGTAACTAAAAAAAGCACTTATTTGCACTTATTTGATGAAAAGTTTGAGTAAAAGCAGTTGTTTTCTATTTGAATATATTTTAAAATACCATTTATTGCTGAGAATTTTACTCCAGTGTTTTTTTTTTGTTTGTTTTTTTGCCGTTTTACTGTTGAAAATATTGTAAGGCGGCACATTTTCTTGATTAGCAAGAGTGCATTTGATACTTAGGTTTGCAATTATTTTTTATTATATTTCGTTATTTGATTTCAAAGTTAATAAAACCAATAAAAAATTAAGTTTATTTTTCTAAGTACATTGGCAAATACTTTTTCTTAATTTAAGCATAAACCTTATAATTCTTTATGCTTAAAACAAGAAAAATCAACTTCCCAATGATGTGAGATGAAAACTTAATACATTAATTTTGCTTCTCAAGTCAACATATCTTGTTTTAACAATATGTAGACTTTTTTTTTTTACTGCAAAACAAGACAAAGATAATGATGAAGATAATTTATTTTACAGTATCAGACACAACCTCTGAGGGACAAAAGCTACTAGTTGGCTACTGAATGAACTACTAGTGTAAGCTGGTGTACAAGACTAGACATATAATTTAAAATGTATTCACACAAACACACGCACACATAACATACATATATACATTGAAGCAAACATGCCACGACAAGCGAGTTTCACCGGAAAAACTAGTCAAGGCTTCAAATTGTTCTTGACAGCATTTTATGTGGATGAACAAAAACAAACAAAAGCAAGAAAAAAACTTTAATCCCCCCCAAAAAAATTAATCAAACATTTATAGACTTGAAATAATAGCCATGAACTCCAAAAGGTCAATGCAGCAGAACTTTCTAAACAAGTCCGCATAAAAAGAAAAAGAAAGAAAGGGAAGTGGTTAAATGGACAGAGAAAAAGCACAAAAGTTCCTCCCCTGCCCACGTTTCCGACCACCTGGCTACTGTTTCCCTCCCAAACCATACTTCACTGTCAGAGCGGCTTTGAGTGAAGACACAAGACAAAGCACAGGCGCTTCACTCCAAACAGCCCTGGCAAGAAAAAGAGGAGGAGAACAAGAGGGATAGACAAAGATCGAGGGAGAATAAAGCCAGCAATGGCAAGCAGCCGAACAGCGGGAGAGAGAGATGATTCCAGAACCGTAACAGACACTAATGCAATACAGCAACAAATCTTTCTTTAGCACCTTCAGCAATGGCAGCATCATGTGGTTTTATCATGCTTTAACGGTGTAGTCGACTGATTGAGATTTCCTGTAACAGATGACAGTTTGGATGAAATATCAACCTACAGCCAAAGTGGATTCCCTCTTCAAGATTAGATCAAATTCAGTCAGAGAGTTAACTAAGTGTCTGCAGATGAAGTGCTGATTCAGTCGATCACACGCTTTCAGAAACAGAAATAACTCTAAACGGTGCCGATTATGATCAGAGATCTCATTTTAGATAACTCCATGTTAATTTCTCACGATTGGCCGGGACCAATAAGCCACATGGAGCTTGCTTCGCCTTTTGAAGCGAGATGAAGGACCAAACTATTACGACAGACAAGGCATGTCATGGATTTAATAACTTGAGCAAAATTGATGATGCTTTGAAGTCTTCAGTTTGCCCTTCAGCCATGACCATTCCATTCATTTTCACAATCCGCACATTTTGTTTTCACAGCAAAACAAGTATCACCAGGTGCACTTTTAAGTGTAAAAATATGGGGGAAATAACCACGCGTCTGTCTTTGCATCTGAAATAAAATCTTCAACAGAAATGAGAACTACATCATAAACCCATCCTGGGAGCTACTCAATAACATCTATCAACTAAACCAAATCCTCCTGCAACCCTGCTCGAGTCTCTTAGATCACCCAAAAATTACAATTTGCTGAAAATGTACTCACCCTCAGGCCATCCAAGATGTTTATGAGTTTTTTCTTCATTAGATTTGGAAAAATTCAGCATTACATCACTTGCTCATCAATGGATGCTCTGCAGTGAATGGGTGCCGTCAGAATGAGAGTCCAAACAGCTGATAAAAACATCACAATAATCCACAAGTAATCCAGTCCATCTGTTAACATCTTGTGAAGTGAAACGCTGCATGTTTGTAAAAAAAAATAAATAAATCCATTTTGCTTCCAGCTATATGAGCTCTTCAAAAGACATTAACTGATGGACTGGACTCGTGTGGATTACTGTGATGTTTTTATCAGCTATTTGAGCTCTCATTCTGATGGCACCCATTCACTGCACAGGATCCATTGGTGAGCAAGTGATGCAGTTTCTCCAAATTTGTT
The DNA here is from genome assembly GCF_018340385.1 of Cyprinus carpio. Taxonomy (NCBI): domain Eukaryota; kingdom Metazoa; phylum Chordata; class Actinopteri; order Cypriniformes; family Cyprinidae; genus Cyprinus; species Cyprinus carpio. The sequence continues at coordinate 1,419,615 of NC_056601.1, forward strand.
CCAATGAAGAAACAAACTCATATTATCTTAGATAACCTGAGGGTATCCCTGAGGGTTTTGAGTGAACTATTCCTTTAAAAGCAAAGGAGCCGATGCTTTCAATTCATGCAATATATAATAAAAAGCAACAAATTGATGGTTTTCCGAGGACAGCAATAATGCATTTCTCTCCATTAATGAAAACCCACAGATGCCATGCTGTTCTTTAAATGCCTCACACCTTCATTTAAGCTGTAAAGCATTTCATCATTCACGTTTTAATTTGCATGAGTAACAGAATGCCTTTTACTCACCAGATACTAATAACTTATTTGCAGAAAAGGAGAAGTGAACGGCCTAACAAATGCATTGACTCTTACGACGCCCTAAAACACCTCAACAGAGCAGGTACAAGAATGCATGGACTTAATAATTCATGCAATTAATCAAACTCATATTATTCACAAATTGAGAGCAAAGCGTGCAAATTGTCACTGTGACTCATTGCTGTTGAATGATTTTCATTATATTTTATATGAAAACACAAGGAAACTTCTGGGTGGATAGACATGATACTACATGCCTTATTAATTATTACAGCACCAATTAGCCATAAACCTGTCAAAATTAGTCACAAAATGGGAGAAAAAAAAACTTGTAAAGAGGTATAAGTCACCAAAAAGCATGAGTAATTATTATGAATATGTTCTGGAAAGCAGCTTTAAATACATTGCTAATGCATAGGTGTACTATAGACGGCAGTGCTTGGGCATCGCCCAGATTGGCTAACCTGTCATTTGAATCAAAGGCTATAATTAAACAAAAAAAATTAAAAGAGAGCGTATGGGATTTGCTTCTGAGACTTGAAACACAACACAAATTACAGCTTATGCGGTGACCTCAAACACTCCCATTATAATCAATGCATGCGGCTTGTGTCAGCTTTATTGACTGCAGGGTCTTTTTTTTCAATTAGAGGCACTTTTAACTACCTGAATAGCAAAACAAAACATTTTAAAACTATTAACCTTCAAATTAATATTAGTATAGTGTGTGATGGTAACAAATCTGTTTCAGATTTTCACAAGTTAGCAAGCAGTCAGTTATCTTCAAACTCATAATAACAATAACAAAATAAATAGATCGGTAACAGGGTTTGATAATAACACCTAATAATTCTATTCTATATCTAATTTTCTCATTCTAAAATGCCACACACTTTGATTGGTCGACTGGTTGTTGTTGTCATGATTCCAGCCACAAACCTGGAAAGCATGCTGCACTTGCCTGCTGTTTATCTGGCAAGACGTTTGCTTCATGAGGTTGTTGCTAAACATCAAAATAAACATTTTTGAGAGGTTTGCATAGAGACAATACGCAGTTCATCGTGCCTAACTCCTGATGTTTGTCTGATGCTGCAGATGGATTTATGACACAATTAAAAGTCTCAAGTTCACCTCAAAGAAAGGTATACCCAAAAGACAAAATTTTATTGGATTTGTGGTTTCTAAGGGAAAACAATCTGTCGATGAGCTTTCAGCTACTGTGTATCATATGAAAAGAACATAACTTGTCTATAAAGCACAAGCAGGTTGATAACAACTAAAAGACACCCAGTACAAAACATAAATGGCAGAGAATTAAATCTGTCAGTAAGAGATACCTAGAGTTCTTTTTTTGTAATCCCAAGAGCAGTTTAATTATTCAAGTTTGACACAAAGATATCCCTTACAGATATTTACAAAGGTAACAATACTCTCTGCCAAAACAGCATTGTTACTGCAGCTCTTGCTAGTAAAATAAAACTGTGTTAACTTGTGGTCATCAGTCACCATTCTGTCATCAAATAAGATACTGAAAGCTTTTATTCTCTTTGAATGAGATTATCTATTAGGCTTTTGCAGTAACAACAATCACTGTTGTAACTGGTATTTTGGTGGAAACTACGGCTACCATGGTAAAGGTTTGTAATAAGGATGTCATACCTTTCTTGAAAACTGAAAAATACTGAAGTGGTAAGCATCTGTGTGGTATATTATCATTCTTTAACTAGGTATATTCTCAAGATTTTATATATATATATATATATATATATATATATATATATATATATATATATATATATATATATATATATGACTATATATATATATATATATATACATATACACACACACACACACACACATACACACATATATACATATATACACACACATATATATACATACATATATACATACACATATATATACACATATATATACATACATATATATTTTTTTGAGAAACAGATGGATAAATCTTTGGCTTGTTATTTAAAACTTAAAATATATAGAATCATCAACATCCTCATAATATATCTTAAAATGCATAATATTTAATATTTAATACTCTCATCATCACACCTTATACCAAAATCCACTTAAAGATTCTTAATACCCGAAAAAGTAATAGTTTGAATAAGCTTCCTTTTTCAAGACTTCAAAAGTGGCTCTTACTGAAGAATCATCAACTCCGAAACAGCGCTCAAAGAGGGTTTAGGTAATTATTTAGCGCGTAATGCACTGTGTGATTCATAAAGCTGAACCAGAGGCAAGACGAGGCGAGAGAAGCGACGGAACGCGCTGCTCAGAAACATCTCATAAAAGACCTACAGCCACCAGAACGCACAGAGTCACAGCTCAAAAGAGTTGAGAACTAACCCGTTTCGAACTGGTCTGAAGCAGACGCGCTGAAGCAGGCAGCAAGGAGCAAAGCTGCGATTCTCCGCGAATCCATCGCTCTTCTGTAGCAGGCTATAAGAGATCTGAACACCTTGTCTTCCTCTCTCCTCGCAGGTGAAGTGTTGGAGTCCAGTCTGGTGCAGCGAGCGGATGAATGTCAGCTAATCTCGCTGCGCGTCTGCGTTAAGAGCGTCTCAACTTCTAGCAGATCAGCGCTGCCCCCAGACACTCACGCACAAGACAGATAGCAGAAAAAGTAGGGATCCTATTTCAAACCATGTGACAGGAAATCGGGGCAATAGATTCAACCTGCCCCATGCATGGGGGCATATACCTGTTGCGCGCTGTGGGCTGGCCACAAATCCATTAGCTGTGAGCCACAGACAACACAGAGAGTTAAGAAAATAACCCCGAAGACTTTTAAAGCGCCGTTGTTTCCACTAACAATTATGTGACTTTCTGTAGACTGTAAGCAGACAGACAGACAGACAGACAGATAGATAGATAGATAGATAGATAGATAGATAGATAGATAGATAGATAGATAGATAGATAGATAGATAGATAGATAGATAGATAGATAGATAGATAGATAGATAGATAGTCAAGTCACCTTTATTTATATAGCGCTTTAAACAAAAAAGATTGCGTCAAAGCAACTGAACAACATTAATTAGGAAAACAGTGTGTCAATAATGCAAAAAGATAGATAGATAGATAGATAGATAGATAGATAGATAGATAGATAGATAGATAGATAGATAGATAGATAGATAGATAGTTTAAATATTTTTAAAGTATACTGCTTGAAAAATAAATGAATATATGAAAAATAAATGACTTAAATGACTACGAAATAAAATATTTATGATATATACTAAATATTATTCGTAAATAATAATAAATAAATAATAAATAAAATTGTGCATTTTATAGTTTAAATATTTTTAAAGTATACTGCTTGAAAAAAATAAAATGAATATATGTAAAAAATTACTATGAAATAAAATATTTATTATATATACTAAATATTATTTATAAATAAATAATAAATAAAACTGTGCATTTTGCTTTGACGTTTAAAATACAACTTTTTTGACTTCTGATTTAGTTGCATTAAATAGGATCCTGTATAGACTATAGAACCATTCTATATAAAACAATAGCGGATTTAACATCATAATTTAACATCTATTGTTAAAATGTATGTTTTTACCGTAACTGTTTCCCTTTAAAATACTTTGGTCAGTTCAAGAATAATTTATGCAATTTTATATTATTTATTTGAAAGAATTAAAAGAGCAGTTTAATGTCAATGTCTCAAGTCTGGTCAAGATTGATATTAACTTTAGAAAGTTAGTAGTAATAAGTAATGCAATACTTTTTATAGAGAGTAACTGGTACTGTAATCTACACTTGATATAGAAGTAATTAGTATCATAATTTTTTTTTTTTTTTTTTTTTTTACATTAACTTAACCAACAATGTTAAAGAGTTCATTTAGAAAAAAAAATAAAGTACACTTTTTTTTTTACATACATGAAAAAACATAAATGGCTAAATAGGACTTTATCATTCATAAGTTAGTTCTGAATTAATATTTGCCGTCTTTCTGTGTTTACATAAATGGGCGGAATATAACTTGAATGTAAATTTAAATCCTGCAGCCTTCTGTGGTAAATAATGACACTCTCTCATTTCAATGTCATATATCCCAGCCCATAAAACAAGCAGCATCACTTGTGCAGAATGTCTCTCTCTAGTGGGAGAACACACGAATGGAGGATCCATGACCTCGGTCTCCAGAGCAGAGCATGCAGGGGACAGCAGTGACTTCACTCACCGCTGAAATCAAAACCAACTCACCCAAAACCCCAAACGGCTGGGTAAAAATAACACGTTTGAAAGGATTCGGCTGGGTATGAAAGTGACCATAACGCAGTGAATCATCAGCAGGATGGTCAGCACACTGTAATACAGAGCTGGCTTGAGGATGCCCTAATTTGTCTACAGATGATATGTAATGCTTGATCCAGTAAACTTAAAAAACCCAGCATGATTAGATTTGTCTCGTGCACCAGCGAAGCTCACAATTACAATTGCTTACAGTTTACGCTGAAACATCATTAAAGGCTACCAACCAATGAGCTCGCTTAAAAGAGCATGTGACTACATCAAAATTAGACGGTCGAGCCCAAACAAGTTACTCGGGTGTATTTCGGGTAGTTAGATGTGTCAGTGTCTTCAACCTTTGTCTGATGTTTGTAAGTATATGATAATTACAAGCATTTGCGAGAGAGAAGTCACACTCCCTGTCCTTATACTGTAGTAGTAAACATGATCTCGTATTTTCCAATGTCAAATAATTCAGAACTTACATTTCAGTCATTCACAAAAAACACATTTATGCACTACATTCTATTTCTTTTTTTAAGAAACGTTAAAGGTTAAAAGGTATTTTCCTTAAATCGATAAATGAATATACTATAAAATGTTATATTATTTATATTAAAGTTTTTATATTTATATTGTAAACCTGATGTTTGTTTTGTGATATGTGTGTGTTTATATATATATATATATATATATATATATAAAATGCAATTTAATGTTGTAAATGTGAACTGTATGTATGCATGTACAAACAACATATAACATGAATATAGCTAATATATGAGACATACAGTATCAAAATACAATGCAATACTGTTTAAGCAAGATGCATGGTATGTGAATTAAAAGTAGAAAGAAGTTAAGTATTCATTGAAGTATCGGGATTGATATTAATTTAATATTGAACATTTAGAAGATTCAGTAGTGTGATATTTGACATGCTTTATAGTTTTGTCGTGAGATAGTCTTTCTAACTTGTCAGAACATGTTAAAAGCAGGTTACTGGTTCACTGGAAAGTCCAGGATTTTAACATTACACTTGCTGCTTTGGAGCTTGTACGGTTTACACATGTGCCAAGATCTGAATGCCTCGGCGTGTTAGGGGTGGATATCGAAACCGAGGAACCAAGCCAATGTATCATTAGTGAGGCTGTGTCTCTCCTCGATTTCACATCTAATCTTTTTATCACTGTCAGTGCAATTATTCTCACCTCACTGTGCCTGTTTAATTTGATTTATTAAGCAAAATACACACATACACCCATCAAGCCTGCTCCTGTAAATGCTTCTGAGCCACTGCTGATTAGATAAGATTTGATGGATGGATGGATGGAGAGATGCATAGATAGATAGATAGATAGATAGATAGATAGATAGATAGATAGATAGATAGATAGATAGATAGATAGATAGATAGATAGATAGATAGAAAAAAAATATGTATTAAAGTAAAGAGTATTTGAGGAAAACATGCCTAATAGTTGTTTGCTTAGTACACAGAAGTTGCGTCTTCTCCCTCCAACGACAAATATATACACAAGTAATAGGTATGTATTCTTTACCCTTGGGGTTTTAAAGCCTTTGCATTCTCAAAAGAAAGATGAAAGTGGTTTTCTTAACCATTCTCACTCACACCCAGCACACACACTCATCCATCTCCCTGTGTTTGCTTTGAGCCCTTTAATTAAAGCACAATGTCACCCAGAGGAATGGTTTGTGTTTTTACTACCTCTCATCGTTAAGGCCTTTGAGCTACAGCCCAGCACAAGCAGAACACCCACAGCAATAACACACACCTGCTTGGGACGTTCCTCATCACACCCTGTGATCCTCCTCCTCGCTTTACAAACCTGCGAGAGGAAGAACACCTTTTCACCCGCGGCACAGAAATGAAACCTTCGCTCGCTCAGGCCTGGTCCGATCTGAAGTCTTGCTGAAACAGCAGCCTGGGGATTTCTGTGATGAGATTCCAGTTGGCTGTAGTGTTTTTCTGCTTGTGTCAATCATGTTACGTGATTAACGGAAGCTTGAGTATTGTGTAAATTAATGAAGCTAAGGTTATACACAGGCCTACAGTTTGCGAGGGCTCGTTAGCGAGGCCAGAGCACACAAACTATACTAGACTTTGGCAGTTTTGTGTGTTGAGGCTAATTACAGGGTGACTGTTCCTCCGACAGCATTGGTGTGACTGAGAAACCTCAGAGGTTTGTTGGTGGAACAATCTTTTTCTTTGGACTAATTACATTTCAAACAATGCAAAAACAATCTCGGAATAAGTGAGAGGAAAACACCACTAAAAATTATTATACTAAACTATTATAAAAACTACTCTCTACCATTCAAAAGTTTGAGGTCAGTAAGATTTCTTTTTTAATTCATGCACGAATGATGTATTCATCAAAAGTGAGAGTAAAGGCATTTTACAGTAGATTTTTATTACAAACAGATGCTGTTCTTGTGACGTTTCTATTCATGAAAGAATCCTAAGCAGCTGTTAAACTGTTTTCAACATTGGTGATAAAAAGAAATGTTTCTTGAGCACCACATCAGCACATTAGACTAATTTCTGAAGGATCATGTGACACTGAAAAGTGGAATAACGACTGCTGAAAAATTGAATATGCCATCATATGTATACATTGCATTTAATATAAATATATTAACATAAAACTGTAAAAATATGTCATAATACTACTGTTTTACTGTATTTTTATCAAATAAATGCAGCCTTGCTGAGCATAAAAGACTTCTTTTTAAAATCACTTAAAAAACATCCTGACCCCAAACTTTTTAAATATTATTTTTTATAAAATGTTATCGAGTCAAAATCAAAGACTTAGAGCTGATATTTCCTCCATTATGAACACTGGGTGCTGATGGCAATGGTTATAATGCAGCATGTGTAATGTATTTCAAACATATGTGACCCTAAACCACAAAACTAGTCATAAGGGTAAATTTTTTGAAAGTGAGATTTATACATCTGAAAGCTGAATAAATAAGTTTTCCATTGATGTATGGTTTGTTAGGAGGACAGTATTTGTTTGAGATACAACTATTTGAAAATATCTATCTGAAATCTGAAGGTGCAAAAAAATCTAAATATTGAGAAAATCACCTTTAAAGTTGTTCAAATGACGTTCTTAGCAATGCATATTACAAATCAAAAATTAAGTTTTGATATATTTACGGTAGGGAATGTACAAAATATCTTCATGGAACATGATCTTTACTTAATATCCTAATGATTTGTGTCATAAAAGAAAAACCTATAATTTTGACCCATACTATGTATTTCTTGGCTATTGCTACAAATATACCCCAGAGACTTAAGATTGCTTTTGTGCTCCAGGGTCACTTATTGCATTTTAACAACGTGCCTTTTCTGATACAGACACTTGTAGCAGGTGCATTTCGGTTCCTGGTAATTTCATATCCAGCAACATCCCTCACGAAAGCTCGCTGGAGCATATCTGTATACGGTCAATGCTGGGATGGAGATTTTTCAGCTATGAGTTGGCATAAGGAGAGTCAATGTCATTTGCTTTTGTTTGTTTGGAATAGTTCACCAAAAAAGGACAATTCTGTCAAATTCAACCTCATGTCATTCCAAACCTGTAGGACCTGTAGGACCACAATGGAAGACGTTTTGAAGGACGTTCAGGTTTCTTTATTCCATACAGTGAGGGTGGATGGGAACGGTCAAGGACTGTCAAGCTGCAAACACACAAAAACTAAATTAGGGTCATCTGTCTGATACGATATCTTGACGATCTTTGATCACTAGTAACTATTCACTTTCATTTTATGACTATACCCCTTTTGTGCCTAAAAGAACAAATCATGCATGTACTGAAAAAAAAAAAAACATGAGTGAGCAAACAACATTTTTGGATGAAGCATCTCTTTAAGAATGTAAAACATTCAGATAATGTTCTTATGGTACAGGGATGTGTGTTTCTCTGTTTACAGTCGTAATATAAAGTGAAATAGATTTATGTTTAATACCGTTAATGCTGAAAGAAAAGGTAACATTTGGTAATACTTAATATACTCCAAGAGGTAAAGCCATATTCAAGTCTGTAAGATTTACTTCCTAATATTATTTAAATGTTTAACATTTATGTGAAACTACTTTCATTCAGTCCTGCATTGTGACATAATATTAAGAGAGATTTTCAGCATTAATCACAATAAAATAATGTGTGAATGCAGCATATCCGAGTGGGACCTGTTTTTAAAATATTTTAATACCTTAACAATTTAGAGATTACACAACCATTCAAAAGTTTGAAAGAAATCTCTTCAACTCACCAAGGCTACATTTATATAATTAAATAAATAATACTTTACTAAAAACAATAATATTGTGAAATATTGTTACAATTTAAAAGACCTGTTTTTTTAGATTTTAATATATTATAAAATGTAATTTATTCCTGTGATGCGCAGCTGTATTTTCAGCATCATTACTCCAGTCTTCAGTGTCACATTATCCTTCAGAAATCATTCTAATATGCAGATTTACTGCTCAGTTATTATGTTTCTTATTATTATCAGTTTTGAAACATGACTAAATAAATTACACTGAAATATATTTTAAAATGTATCAAATTAAAATAATGTTTCACAATATGTCAGATTTTACTGTATTTCTGATCAAATGAATGCAGCCTTAGAGAGCACAAGAGACTTCTTTCAAAAATGTAAAATATTCCACTACTTTTGTAGTGTATATAAAATATTTGTTACATTTAAACAATCAACAGAACATTTGTCACAGAACTGAATCAATAAAATCAACTAGTGAAATCAAGTTATCAATCAAATATCATCAAATAGTTAAGGCAATTTGTCAACAAAGTACTGCAAGAGCTCTGATTACAGTCTTATCATTCAACTGGTGACTGTTAATCATGCATTATTCTTACAGCGTTAATCTAATGTTAAAGTTTAATAAAGCAAACAAGACAGAGAGAAACCTTCTGACAGAGACTAGAGATGAAATGAAGAAATGAGGCACATAGATGCCAGACCAGTGTACAGTCATGTTTCTGTTCCACATGTGACATCACTAAGAACATTCTCAGCCTGTTGCTATAGCAACACTTAAAACAAACAAGAGCGACAGAAGAGAAACATAATGACATTTATTTTGTTTCTGTTTTGACACTAATTAATATTCATTTATGATTATTTCTTTGTCAGCCTTAAGAATGTAAAGGTCAATTTTACATATTGCAATTATTATTATTATTATGCTAATAATATAAAATATTAACAGGTATTTACACAAAGCGGCAACATCAATAAATTCACATTATTGATAATATTTATAAATATATGAACAACAAAATCATAATTTGTCCTATATTTCAATGGTTTAAAATAATTTACTATGCAGATAATGATTTTTTTTTTCTACAGTGTGTGTGCTTCATTTTTGTCATCTCACAGTCAGAAAACAACTCAGGAACTACAGTTAAATAACTCCCTTATCTGATGAATATTTTATATTCTCTACTACTATGACAGATTGTTTTTTCTTCTACAATATATAGGGAAAGTCATATTTCTTTTTATGAGACGTTTTTGATTAATAGCTTAGATGCAGAAGGGGGAAACCCTTTTTTTCCTTTTTTGTTCTCTCTCTCTTTTAACTTGCTTTTGGCAGATCAAACCTATTCAGCCCAGACCATTACACTTAATCATCCATGCTGGGTCAGAGTCATTATCTGTAATGGCAGGGACAAAGCTCTCCCAGATTTGGGGGATTCTGGGATGGATTTAGCTTCTCCTTTAAAGAGAGAGCGGTTCCAGCCACATCAGTCGCGTAAATCAACTTTCATTTGCAAACGCTGCCCATCTTAACCAGACTCGCTGGGTTTGATTAAGACTTTCTAAGATATGATTCATCTTTAATGTTTTAAAATAAATCCAGGGTGACTAAAAAAAAAAAAAAGAGGAGCATGTAATAGTGAGAAATGTCTGAGCATGTCTGAGTACGTTAAAAAGTGCAACCTGTAGGGACTGAACTCAGACGGAACAATCTAAAAGCTTCTTGAAAAAACAGCACTGTTTAAGTTGGCAGGAAGGTGTTGTTGCAAAGCTACATATTCATGGTGGTATACGAGGGATGGAAGAAATATGATAGGCCTTAACTGAATTAAGACACTAGAGATTACATGTTGTCTTCAAGCTTGGTTGGCAAAGAGAAATGAGGAGGGAAAGAAAGAAATAAAAAGAACAGCCTCCAGTATGAGTATTTTTGCATGCCCTGAAATGATGTAGCTAGGAAAAAAACAAACAAGTTTGAGACAATCTCCAAGGGAAAAAAAAATACAAGCGTTTAAATATTTATAATTCCAAAGTTTCCATATGGCTGTTGAGCTGGCACGTCTCTGCAGCTGCCAATTCTTGAAGCTTTACCTCAAAACGGTGGCAGATTGATGGGAACTCTAATGGTTTCCGTTGTAATGGAAAGGAGGAATACATGTGTGAGGGAGGAGTGAGCGTGTTTTTTCTTCACTTCTCCATTTGTGGTGTAGTAAAGCGAGGTGCAGGCCTTTCCTGTGGCCTCCGCAGCATGACGCTGAACGTTAAAAACAGAAGTGACTCAGGAGATGATGAAAGACATGCTGTCTGCCCACTCCAGAAGTTCTGGAAAGTTCTGGTGAGGATGTGACTGAGCCGAATTAAGAGGTCAATAGTCTACGCTTAATCCTTTGTTCCAGTTTCACTCTTTTATACGTTTTTTTAAGCAGTAGTGGGCTCAAGAAATATCAATTCGGATTTATTTTCGCAGACTCCATACAGCAGGTTCAAAACCGCACAATACACACGGAGATCAGGTGAAACTCCAAAAGAGATGTTCACCTGTTTCTCTTCAATCGGATCGCTCGACTCCCAACCAGGTTGAGCCTGGGAATCCCGATCTTTCCAGCTGAGCAGATATCTGCCTGGATGAGAAGCTGACGGATTATAAGAGAGACTAGAGCTTTATCAACATTTACACCTGCACAAAAGTGTCAGACAAACATGAGACGTGCTAAATCCCACAGTTTAACAGGATAAAAGGGTAATGTAATGAGAAATTTGGGCTCTGAAGGTAAACTGGCCAGAACAAATCAGAGAGATTCACCAGCATTTCACTTCAGTTAAACTAATCAAGCTAAATAAACGCAAGCTTTCACGAAGTACGCATTCATCTCATTTGAAGTCTAACTCTAAATGAGCCCTGCTCCACCGCATCTCCTTCCCAACACAGACTTAGATCTGAAATTGGAATAAAGTGTGATTAAACGTCTTATCTGAGAGGACCACCGGTGTAGAGCTCCAGAACAGTTGTGCGTTTCAATTTTCGAGTAACTTCTGCAAACGAATGTTTGGCAAAAGACACGTTCCACATCTGCAAGTGGGATAGAGCGCTAGTTCAAATCACCTACACAGTGGAAACACTTCTCGTCATGTGGTCCAGATCATTTTAATTGGGGTGAGCAGCGGCCGCACATGCTGACCATCTATCGCTCCAGTCATCGGGGCATGAGCCGCGCATTCCTCCTGTTTCCCATTCTCTTCCCGCATTTGTTTTCCGAAGGAAAAGTTACTCCAGTGCAAGTGCTGTATGGGGACCTGTGGCTAGAACATGGATACGTTTTAGTGGACATTTGCCCTTGTACACTGATCCAGATCCAGCTTCCGTTGCACCAGTGCTTTCTGTGGTATCTGTGTGTGTGTGTGTGTGTGTGTGTGTGTTTGTGTGTGTGTAAAATGAGACGAAATGAACACAGTATGAGGCTTTTTATTTCAAAATCAAACTGGAGGAAATGTAAATGTAGACAAAAAGATGTTAAAAAAGACTCACACTCTGTTCCAAAACCTAGTGAGCTGCCTTGATTGGTGCCTACTTAGGCAACTGCCCTATATACAGTATTCTAACTGTTATGGAATCTAAGAAGTCTCAAGCGGAATCAGCAAAATGGTCAAATGTGGTATTTTTGAATACAACATGCTCATTGAAAGCATGTAGAAAATTTGCAAAAATATTAAATTCACACACACACACACACACACACACACACACACACACACACACACAGCTCTCACAGGATACTAAATGCGACTGAATCCAAAAGAGACTGACACTCACGTCTTAAACCACTCTAAGAATCATAACAAGTGCAGAAATATTGAAGACATTAGTGCATTTCCAATAAGAATGAATATAATATACTGCATACAAGTGTTAGTTGACAGCTGTATACCATTTTGGTAGACCTACACAGCAAATGTGTAGTGCAAAAAAAAAAAAAAAACACCCCATGATATATATTTGCATATTTTTCATATTTAAAGGTGTAAACAAAATTCTTTTGAAAAAAAAAAAAAATGGAACATTTTATTTCAACTTAAGTTCAGTTACTACATTACATTTTTTAAGTGCAATAGAATTGGCTGTGCAAATCATTTCAAATTAAATTATATTAAACTGAATAGAAAAATTAAGTTCAAAATTAGTTAAATTAATTTGATGAGTTAAAGTAATGGAAAAACATGCTGACGCAATTTACTGATTATGTAATTTTTTACAGTGCAGTGCAACTTACTGTATATGAATTAACCATATGTTTGAAATACATTTTGGCTAGACATTTTTTTTTTCACCGAACACAGTGCATTGTATTACATCATTTTGTTTTCAGAAGCACTTCTATGATGCCATTTTGCTATGGTTTTGGAACAGATCTGTTGTTTACTATCCACAGGACGTGGTGGAGTCTCTTTAGCCATAGCCAGACGACACACATCTAAAATGAACTTCACAGCATCTACAGCAGTATAAGTCAATGTTACAGACCAGGTGGATATTTCTAGAGGCAGCCATTAATCTGATCATCAGACTGTTTACAATATCAGCAGACACATCAGTCAAGACCCACACTAAACTACTGTCCACGGACAAAAACTAATGTTAAAACAAAGAATGTTAAATTAGAAACATAAGATTTAAACAAGTCTAATACTGTTAATAAAATCTTTTTACAAATGTCTAAGGATGTACACTCTGATGACCATCACAGGTGTGACCCAGGATGCTGATAGGTCACCTTGTCGTCTTGTTGTTTCCAGGCCTCTCTGAAAGAAAAGAAAAAAGAAAAGAAAACATAACCATAATTAATATGAATAATCATCAAACATCAGACTTCCAAGTGCTGAAATTGCATGTTTGTGTGCACACACACGCACACACACACACACACACACAGTAGCACAGGTATATTTGTATCAATAGCCAAAAATACATTGTATGGGTCAAAATTATCCATCTTTCTTTTATGCCAAAAATCATTAGGATATTAAGTAAAGATCATGTTCCATGAAGATATTTTGTACATTTTCTACTGTAAATATATCAAAACTTAATTTTTGATTAGTAATGTGCATTGTTAAGAACTTCATTTGGACAACTTTAAAGGCGATTTTCTCAGTATTTAGATTTTTTTGCACCTTCAGATTCCAGATTTTCAAATATCTGCATCTCGGCCAAATATTTTCCTATCCTAACAAACCATACATCAATGGAAATCTTATTTATTCAGCTCAATTTAAAAAAAAAAACTGACCCTTATGACTGGTTTTGTGGTCCAGGGTCACACATTTGTCCCCAAAATGTGGTTAGGTAGGCACAAACATACACACACACACACACACACACACACACAGGTCTCCTCCCTTTGGCTACCCACAGGTGTACAGAAAGCCCTGTCTCTTTGGTTCTGTCCGCACCATTATGTTCAGAAACATCCTCAAGGCATTTTCTATACGACATTCCAAGAGCTCATTAAGACTGTCATCTTTTTCTTGCATGTATAAATCACAGCCCAACAGACCACGGTATGAGAAGTAGTTTGAAAGCAGGTGGGTATCATTTATATGTACATCTGGAGCACCCCCGCATACAGACAGCTTCAAACCAAACACAAAAGAACCAAAATACAGTAATGAATCTAGTAACTAAACTTCAGATGCTGAAGAACCGATTTATCAATTTAGAAACAATTCTTTTAGATATGAGCGATTTGTCTTTCTTACCCAAGCCCAAATATTAAGCGTGAATTTGGCAGCACTATATAAACTATTTCCATGAGCCTTCATAATTATAAGATACAGCAAATGTTAAAATGTAAAAAGTGTTTAGAGATAGCCATCTCTCCAGTACGGGCCCCGGCATTGACTTTGATGTGTGATAGGACCGGAACGAGGAAGAGTAACAGCACATCAGAGTGTGTGTGTTTTTTTTTTTGTGTGTGTGTGTTTGTTGTTGTTGATTTTTTTGTAGTAGGGGGGAGGGAGTGCTGATGAGTGCTGGTGGGAAAAATAGCTGGAAAGTACCAGAGTGTCTGGGTCAGGTACGCACATAACTCACACACACAGATGAAAGCAGGAACAAAAGAAACACAACGATGCCGACACAGATACATATGTGGCGACATAAAGACAGACATACACACCACACACACACAATCACAGTATACGCATGTGTGCACACAGAAGGAACTGAAGTGTAGTGGAAGTAACAGACAAATGGAATTTTTTTTTTTTTTTTATCTGTGATCAAACAAAAACACGGTTGACCCATATTTAAACCTTAACATGCCACAAAACCTGTCCCTAACCTTAACCGTATCTCACCTCAGTAGAAGTAAAACTGTTTAGCAATACAACATGGATACAATAAATACATTGCACATACTGTAACTACTTTTTATTCTTTAATTTTATTTACAAGCAGTAGTCAAAGGGATCGTTCCCCCAAAAATGAAAATGAAAAAAAAACGCATGGTGGAGACTGACCCAGAACAGAAGAAATTGTTAAATTAAGTTATTTTTGTTTTCTTTGCGCACAAAAAGTATTCTTGTAGCTTTGCAAAAATTATGTTTGAAACACGGATGTCTGTTTTATCTCTGGGCCTTGATTGTGTAAGGATCCTTGCTGTCTATGGAGGGTCAGAAAGCTCACGGATTTCGTCAAAAATATCTTCATTTTTGTTCCTAAGGTCTTATGGGTTAAGAATGACATGCTGTTGAGTAATTAAAGACAGAATTTTCATTTTGGGTGAACTACACCTTAAAAGACACTTAATATAAAGTATGGCATTAATATTTAATCCGTCCTAAAAAATAAAAATAAAAAATACTTGAGAGGCAAAATTGCAAGATATTCAGACTTGCTTTCAAACAATATATATTAAATGACCACAGAGAGGATAATTGGTATAGAGAATGAATGGATAGATATTAAGTTCATTCTTAAAAAAATAAATAAATGTTTTTCTAATGGGATAAAAAAAAAAAAAAAAAAAAAAAAATAAAACAAGCAATTCAGCCCAAGGAGATTTATCTTTTAAGAATGTTTGTATTATTAGTTTTTTTTTCTCCTGTGTGTATCTATAGGATGAATTCTATGGATTTTTCTCATGCAATTCAGTGTGCGTTTTGCGATCCAAATGGGGACGCAAAATTTTCCTCAGCAGAATAGTAAAAGAGTGTTTTACACTGATGATGACCTCTATTGTTCTTAAATTAAACTAATAATAGCAGCAATACAATAACCTTAACTGTAACTCTGCTCCTTACAGATTCTTCCATCTGTTGATTTTTTTTCCCTAGACATTATTTTAGTGCATTTATTAATCTATATAGTGATGATGGATGGTTTAAAATGTTTTACGAATATAGCTAGCAAATAAATAAATACATACATACATAAATTAAAATGAAACAAAATAACACGAACAACAGCTCTGCTACAAAACTTTCCAATACGGCTCTTCTAATTCTATCTGTAGAATGGGACATGCTCAGTTAAAATAATTGAGTTTTTATATGTGACAGTATCATGTTGTTATGTTAGCAACACTGCAATGCCAAACTCTATTGGAATCAATTGCGAGCTATTCTAATTTATCCGCCTGTGGATGCTGCCTATGTAGGAGCTCAGGTTTTGAAGCAGAGCTATTGTGTCTTAAGGTGAAGAGTTAACATATCTGAACGCTTACTGTATTTAAATTGTCCTAGCATGAAGACAGAAAAACTAGAATTAGTAATGTGCCTGACACATATACCTGCATGCAACGAGAGGCCCTGATTACTTGCCTGTATAACCACAAATATAGGGGTCTGTGATGGTGTCACAGCCTTGAGTTTTATCAGTGCGTTTGTAAGGATAGGAGAGCGGCGGTACATCTCTCTCAATACAGGTGTGCACTCTCTGATTACCTTCCCCCACAGGATGAAAGAGGGATGGGTTTATGAGGGGCAGGTGAGACACATCACCCCCCATGGCTGAAACTCTAGACATGATCTAACTGACAGCTAGAGGCTTTACAACCGGGAGAAAGGAGAGGGAAAATTACTAGAGTGGGGGGCGGAGAAGGTTAGCAGAGAAGAGTCAGTTAACGTCTTTTTTTTATTTGTTTATTTTTTTGGAGAATAATTATGTAATCACTATTTAAACTGACTTGACTTCAAAAAACAAACTTATACACAATTATATATCCATCTCTAATAGTTAATCTCACGAGGATGAGAGTGAAAATGGACGAGGAGAGATAAGTGGGTAATATAAATCATGCATTTATGCCAGAAAACAGTTGAGTTCTATCATGTCTGTTTTTGTTTGTTTTTTTCTGTGGAGAACATACACTACCGCTCAAAAGTTTAATGTTTTTTAAAAAAGTCTCTTCTGCTCATCAAGGCTGAATTTATTTGATCAAAAATACAGAAAAAAAAACAGTGATCTTGCAAAATGTTATTACAATATAAAATAATGGTTTCTAACATTACTGCTTTTACTGTATTTTTGATCAAATAAAGGCAGCCTTGGTATGCATAGTCGTTTATTATTATAGCTATTCATATAGTGTATATAGTTATTTATTGGTAGTATATTTAATCTTGAACTAGGCATATTCAGACTCAGCGATACAGCAAGGCTTTGAATGACATGCACATGAGTAAATGATGCCAGAATTTACTTTTTGTATCAAGTATTCTTTAAAAAATTAGATTTCAACAAACATTCTAAATACTTCTACTAAACAGATGAACAACAAAAACACATTTGTACTCACTTCTTCTGTTTCTTTGCGTACACAACGATTGCTATCACCATGACAACCAACGCCAACACCGCACCAACACTCCCCAAGACAATGGCCAGCGTATTATCTGTAAATAAAGTGTTAGTACACATTTGTTAGCAACTAATAATGAACCATTGTGAGACACTTTACACAACATTTGCATTCTGTACATTTACGTTTACCACCCTTACCCAATGTAACTTGAAGTAATGCATACTTCAAATCAAATAGTTGAAGTCATTACTCAATGTATGTGAAGGAATACAACAGCTGGCAAGCAGTATCCAAACCTGCTTTGCATTTAGTCAGTTGTGTGCTCTTGATAAATGGTTAAATAATCAGTGGAGCTTTCCAATGCAAATGATAATGTGTCCTTTATTAAAACCACAAGTCTCTTTTGGCCTCAGGTTGAATTCCTGACATGTCAACGGAAGACATGTTTGGTTAAACAATTTGTGAGCCTTTTTGCCAGGTGCATTTCGCATGTCATTCTGACACTGGAGAAATCTTTTGACAAATCCAAAGCAAGCTGAAGGACACATGCACACAAACACACACACACACACGGCCTCTGATGTCCTGAGATCTTCCTGAAGTTTCCAATTAATAAACCCATATGTGGGTGATTACAGCTCTTGCTGGCATATTACTGCAGGATGAAAGTGTTTATGCACACAGGTTGATCAGAACCAGTCCCATTGAGAGGAACGTGCAAGCGTCATCTAATAAACCTTGTTGGGTCTTAAGAATCTCACTATGGCATTCTTAAGGTGTTCAGTGGTGTTGAGTCCAAGTCAGCAATTACATTCTTAAATGTGCTTTGGGACACTCTTTCAAAGTCTTTGAGGATGCTTTTGCTTGTTTTATTATCAGGTCCAAGTGTGCAACACACGTTCTGAAAAGTGAAGCCAAATCATTTCGATGGCCATCTGTGGCTGGCTGCAGTTCAGCTCATAAACCCCGCCCTCTCCATGTAAACAAATTTTTTTCCCAAAGATGGTTTCCATTATTTTAGGTAGTTCTTATCACGCTGACGTATGTCCAAGTTCTAGTTTTTCTAATCAGTTTGCAGTTTGGCTTCACTTTTCTATAGTGGAAGGAAGTGGTTTTAACAGTCTATGATCAGGTCAGTCAGACGACTTAGAAAAGTAATTGCATAGTTCTCCTTAAAGGGATATTCCACCCAAAAATGAAAATTTTGTCATTAATCACTTAACCCCATGTTGTTCCAAACCCGTAAAAGCTTTGTTCGTCTTTGGAACACAATTTAAGATATTTTGGATGAAAACCAGGAGGCTTGTGACTGTCCCATAGACTACCAAATAAGTTACATTGTCAAGGTCCAGAGAAGTATGAGAGACATTGTCAGAATACTTCATCTGCCATCAGACGTGCAATCTGGGTTATATGAAGCAACGAGAATACTTTTTGTAATCCAAGAAAACAAAAATAACAACTTTATTCAACAACTCCTTTGTCAACGGTCTCCTCGGTGACTCTCCATATCACCGTATGCTCTTCTGTGTCATCCGTGCCACAAGAATGCGCTGTTTCTACGTATATTTAGCTTTGATTTGAAAGAAAACAGTGCATCCTTGTGGCGCGGCTGATACAGATGAGCATTCGCAGCATACGGTGATATGGAGAGACACAGAGGAGACTGTTGACAAAGTTATTTTAGTTTTCTTCTTTTATTAAAAAGTGTTTTCGTTTTTTTTTATATAACAGATTTTGCGTGTGTTGTGAGATGTGGTGTTTTGTGGAGGAGTTTTTTATATTTTTTGTGGATTTTGACTGTTTTTTTTTTTTGGCAGTCTATGGGACAGTCACAAGCCTCACGGTTTTCATCCAAAATATCTTAAAATGTGTTCCGAAGACGAATGAAACTTTTACGGGTTTGGAACGACATGGTAAGTGATTAATGATAAAATTTTCATTTTGGGGTGGAGTATCCCTTTAAAGGCATACAATTTGAGGTGTCCATACACATTCCCTTTTTTCTTTTTCATTAATAGAATTAAGCAAGAAAGCAATAAATTGATCAAATGTGACAAACACACATTTCGATTCATCAAAGAATCCTAAGAATTAATTTTTATTTTAATACCATTTAGATACTATTATAGTTTTTAATTATTTGAATTAGTTTATATTTTTATTTTTTCTGTTTTCATTTGAATTTAATTTAAAGTTTAGTATTGTGTTTTTATTTCTGTTTTTTTAAAGGTCTATATAGTTTTTATTAATTTTTATTTTGGTTTTAATTCAAGTTATATTATTTCAGTAGATCAAGCTAAACTAAATTAGAATGAGAAATGCTACCTTTGCAACTAGCTGAGATCACATTTATAAAGTTTAGATTTAATTTAAAGTTTATTTAAAATAACGAAAAAGTTTTTTTATGGTTTTAGTTTCAGTTAACAATAACAATCTGTTATAGTTTTCACAAAAAAAAACAAACAAACAAAAAAAAAAAAAAAAAAAAAAAAACAACAAAAAATATATATTTTGCTATCAAATATAGATGCTATTTCTGCAGGTGACCTGGGCCGATGCTGATGACACGTTGGCTTGGGAACAAGAAAAAGAGCAAGTTAGTGGCTAAACTCGCGCCGTCAGTTCTGTTCTGCATCATATTCCTGCTCTCTCTGCAGCGGAGTTCAATCTGTCACAATGCATTTTCACTGGCGGCTGTGTCTGTCATTTCTCTGAGCCCCCTCTCATCAAGCCATTCTGCATCCTCCAGGGCCTGTGACTGTCTCATCGGGATGTGCACTCATATGTGAGTGTCCTCTATGAATAAATATCTCTCTCTGTTCTTGGAATTTGGAGAGATGATTTCTTTTTCACGTCTACTGCTCTTCCTAATCGACTTCTTTGCTTCCCTGTAGTCTTCTTTTCCCCCATCTTGTGACTCTTTACGGAGAGAGAGTTATAACCGGTGTAATTGGACAAAGCGGTACAGCATCAGTGCCATATGTAGAGACTCAGGGCATCTGCAGAGCAGTGACGCACACTTGTACAAACACAGAGTCCAGATGGGCTTCATGAGGTCAGACCCAACAAAACAGCGCTATTCACTCTCAAAACTAGGGCTGCAACATCAATTCGATAAAACTGGTAATCAAATTGACAAGAATCAGCCTTAAATTTCATTACAGATTAGCTGGGTCCTTCAACAGGAACAATGCATTCCCATTAAAATAAATAAATAAATAAAATTGTCTTCTTGTTGTTAAAGCTTGTGTATTTACAGGTTTTAAAACACACTTCTAGTATATATATATATATATGACCACACATTGGATTGAATGTGTGTGTATATAATATGTATATATATGTGTGTATATATATAATCAATTGAACACAGTTTTATATGTGTGTGTGTGTGTGTGTGTGTGTGTGTGTGTGTGTGTGTGTGTGTGATGAAAAAACAGTTGAGATGCTTTAAATTGACCAAAAGTAACAATAAGAAGATTTATAAAGTTACAAAAAAAATTATAGCTCAGAAAAATGTTGCTCTTTTCATGTTATACACAAAAATAACAATCTGAAAAAAAAGTGTAATTAATTTGTAAAATTACATTACATTTTAAATGTATATACAGTAGATATAGTCATAACATATTTTTTTTGTACTTTATGTACTATTAGAAAAATGGCAAAAAGAGCACCAGAAAGGTGAAGTCCTCTCCTCATAAAAACAGAAAATTTGCGAAAATAGAAAACTTTTAAAAATATTACTGTGGGGGAAAAAAAAACAAATACCAGAACTAAATAATTACATTATTAACCAGTTACCAACATTATATCCATCTAATCCGGAACAAGAACCATTTTTGATTACATCTGTAAAAAAAAAAAAAAAAAACAGATCTTGTTTCATTTCTTTAACCAGTTGAAATCACAGATTTATATTTGAAAAACTATGCACACGTTTTTTGGGAGATGTTTGAAATGATGATTAATTTAGGAAATAATTGAGAGAATTTTGAAATAATTATTGGTTGCAGCCCTGTCCTTTTTGTTAAACTGCACTTTTCACTCACTTTGCTGCTCTTTGCTCCTCTGAATATGAACGGTGCTGGAATGCATGCAAATAACTAACCGTTGAGGGTTATTTGCTGGGGGTTCAGAGCGCTGTAATGGGAAGTCAATTACAGGCCCGGGCAGCTCTTTGATCCCAGCGCCACTGACATGCTCGAGGGGTATGTGGGCTAGAATGTCAACCTTTATCAGCCAGTAGCCAAAACAAAAGAAAGAGAAGGAGAGAGCGCGAGAGGGAAAGCAGAGGAACAGATAAGAGGGAGAACGATCGCTGAGACCCCACATTGTCTTGCAACATGGGAGTAAACAGAGGTTTAGTGCGACTATCAATTCAAGTGGAGGTGGAGCCCTGAGCCCCTCGCTCACTACGACACATGTCAGCTCTTAAGAGCGCCAGACAAAGATAATGACTTTAGACAAGCTCAGGAGCAACAGATATGGCCATGAGAATGAAAAGATGTACATGTATGGATGGGGGTTATCTGTAGGTTG
The DNA here is from genome assembly GCF_018340385.1 of Cyprinus carpio. Lineage (NCBI taxonomy): Eukaryota > Metazoa > Chordata > Actinopteri > Cypriniformes > Cyprinidae > Cyprinus > Cyprinus carpio. Next base: position 1,441,897 of record NC_056601.1, read on the forward strand.
TGCTTTCATGCTAAGTAGAGCGGATCTGTGCGAATCCTTTATGACAGCTGAAAAATAACTTTTGCAAATGAAAAAAAAAACAAAAAAACACCAAACTGGTCCCAAGTCATTCTTGTGAACAACACTGTGGATGTTAGTAGCTAAAAATACACATTCAGATTCAGAGAAGAGGGGGAAAACGCTGATTAATCGCAATTAAAACACAAAATTGAAATATGGCTTAGTGTGATTATCAAATCACAAAAGCTGCGAGATGTCCAGTGTGTTTCAGAGTGAAGCGCAGCACTGTGTTTATTTACACGCAAGCAGCATGATCCAGTGTTTCTAGTGTCTCAGTTTCAGTAAATGCTGCTCCACATGAACTCCATCTCTACATCTGCTCTGAGTTTGGGCTGCTCATAACATGAACCCAACATGTGCCAACTATCTTTCCAAAATTGTAATGAGATGCGCTTATAAACCGGCTGCTGTCAACAACAGTGAAGCTTTAAGTGCTCCCTGCGGGCTTCCAACAAAATACAAGCTTGACAGCTTTACATTCGAAAATAAAGAACTTGAAATTTTACTTTAATGTAAAAAAAAAAAGTATTATATTATTTTTCTTAAATGCAGGTGGGGGAGAGAAAATAAAGAGAAACACGTAGACAGAAAGAAAGAGCAAGGCAGGTTAAGAGGAGGGGAAGATAATTAAAAACAGAGAGACAGTTCGGGTGAATGAACATGTACAAAGGAAGGGGAGACAGGTGAAGAGAAAAGAGAGTTAAAGAGGAGAGAAAGACAGGAATAGAGAGAGGTAAGAGGGATTAAAGATATGTAAAGATAGACAGACAGGTCAAGAACAAACATGACAGACCTGTTAAGAGGACAGAAAGACAGGTGAAGATGAAAGAGAGATAGATGCATAAGAAGAGACATTTAGGGAGAGAGAGAGATATAAAGGAGAAAATAAGTTAAAGAAGAGAGAGACAGGTAGGCAGAGAAGACAAAAAGTGAGTATAAGTACATATAAAGGTGAGATAATTGGTATAAAGAAAGGAGAGAACAGTAGGGAGTCACCGAAGACAGGTGAAGAGAAAACAGAGTCAGTTTAAAAGAGAAAGACAAATAAAGGGGGATGAAAGACTTACAAACACAGAAGAGAGAAACAGGTAAAGAGAAGACTAAGACATATTAAGACGGAAAATGGAAGTGATAATAGGGAGAGAGACACATTTATGAAGAGATGGATACAAGGGTAAAACATAGGAAAAGAAAGACCGTTAAAGAAAAGAGAGACAGGTAAAAAGAAGTGAATGACAAGTAAAAAAGAGAAAGCGGTAGAGAAACAGACAGACAGGTGAAGAGAAAAGAGAGAATGAGACTGGTGAAGAGGGATGAAAGTTATGTAAAGAGGATAAAAAGGTAATGAAAAGAAATGGGTAAAAATGAGTGAGAATAAGTAGAGAGAAACAGGTCAGAAAGTAAGACAAAAAGACTTAATAACCTGTTAAAATCAGTGTTTGTGACCCTGAGCACAATCTTAAAAATAAAAGTGCTTAAAGGAGAGATATTATGCCCCTTTTTACAATATAAGTCTCAGGTGTCCCCAGAATGTGTCTGTGAAGTTTCAGCTCAAAATACCCCACAGATCATTTATAAAATCATTTTAAAAATGCCTATTTTGAGTGGAAGCAGAGACAGGCTGTTTTCGTGCCTGTCTCTTTAAATGCAAATGAGCTGCTGCTCCCCGCCCCCTTTTCCAGAATAGAGCTGCATCATTACAGCTCCGACCTGCTTAAAACATCTGTTTTGGTTCTGATTATCATGCTTTGAAATCATGCGTTTTAAACTTCGGTTTTCTGAGTGCACACTACAGAAAGCAGCAGTCACAGCATGTGAGCACTAAACTAAGTTCTCATTCACACACAAGTTTACGTTAAAAACACACGAGTTACAAAAACATTCAGTTATGTCTCTGAAGGTTTTAGATCTGTGTGGCAGCAGCAATATACAGTAAATAAATGAATGAATCCACTGCTCTGTTGTCTCCTCTGAGGCTGGGACTCTAAACAGTGTTCTGTGCTCGTCTGTGCAGCCGAAGACAGAACAGTTCGTGTGTTTCGCTCAAACTTTCGCCAATGCATTAGAGCTCGTACACAGTTGCCGCTTGCAAAATCAAAATGATGACGCCGTGGGTGTAAACTTACAGATTAAGGGGCGGTGATATTATAATGAGATCCCTTTGTGACGTGACCGAGGGAGTGAAATCAGACGCGCTCGTTTTTTCAGACGCTTACAAAGTTACTGGGTTAATCTTTTTCATGTTTCCTTGGTTGGTAGATGCACAAGGGACCTGATTATAGCACTTAAAACCTGGAAAAGTCAGATTTTCATGATATGTCACCTTTAAAAGGTTCTTTACAGCGATGCCATAGAAGAGCCCTTTTTTGGTTCCAAACCTGTGAGTTCAATGAAAAACCTTTATCTAAAAGTTTCACAGATATGCTTATGAAGTTGGATAATAAACTCCACGATCATTATCTATTCTGTTATCTGCTTTATTGATTTAGAAAGTGCACTGTACGCAATGTACTTCTACTAGCAGCAAATACTGATCAAGATCACGTCCAAAAGCATTGGATGAACACTAACACTACTGCATTTATTTATTCGTTTTCCCCAATATGAATTATCCAACATGTTTACAATAGCGTGCATCCAGTAAATTCAGCACGAGATGATTTGGCTGTGTTTTGTGAAGCGGGTTGTTGCTTTGTTTTGGCTCTCGGGTTACACAGCGAACCAGCGGAGGGGGGGTTCTCTGCAGCTGCGGAGCAGATACACGCTTCATGTGTTTGATGGAGAGAGTCCAGATCAGATTCTAAACAGATCCATCCTGAAGATGCCTATCGAGGGGAAGTACAACGCTCCGCTCAGATGAGACCGAGGGGTCAAGAGTTAACAAGCGCAAGTACATCCAGGTTTAAACTTTCTATTCATCGAATAATCCAGAAAGAAATGTATCAAGGTTTCCAAAAAAATATCAAACAGCACAATTGTTTTCAACACTGATAATAATAAGAAATATTTTTTGGGGGAAAAAATACCTGGAGCACAAAAGCAGTCTTAAGTCTCTGGGGTATATTTGTAGCAGTAGCCAAAAATACATTGTATGGGTCAAAATTATAGATTTTTCTTTATTTTTCTTTTATGCCAAAAATCATTGTGATGTTAATTTTAGATGAAGATATTTTGTAAATTTCCTACTGTAAATATATTAAAACTTCATTTTTGATTAGTAATATGCATTGCTCAGAACTTCATGTGGAAGAGTTTAAAAGCAGTTTTCTCAATATTTAGATTTTTTTGCTCCCTCAGATTCCAGATTTTCAAATAGTTGTATCTCGACCAAATATTGTCCTCCTAACAAACCACACATCAATAGAAAGATTATTAATTCAGCTTTCAGATGATGTAGAAATCTCAGTTTTGAAAAATTGACACTTAAGACTGGTTTTGTGCTCCAAGGTCACACAGTAGAATGATTTCTGAAGATCATGTGACACTGAAGACTGGAGTAATGATGCTGAAAATTCAAAGGAATAACTTATATATATATATATATATATATATATATATATTATATATATATATATATATATATATATATATATATATATAAAATCAAAAAAGAAAACAGTTATTTTCTTTTGTTTCTAAACAAATAAATGCAGCCTTGAAAGCCCATAAAATTTTTTGAATGGCAGAGACAGCATTTATTCGACTTATATATGTAAAACCATCTATTCATATTGGAATATTGAGGAAAACGTACAAAAAAAAAAAGAGAATCACCTAGCCTTTAGTGTCTCAGTCCCCACACTCTGGAATTCTATTCCCATATTCTATTATTTGCTACAAGATTTCAAAACCATATCTTTTCCTTTCTTGTTTTTTTTTTGTTTGAATGTTTGATATGATTATTTAAATGGTTTTTATGTTTATCTGTATTTTGTTTATCTGTTCTGATATTGCAAAGTGACCTTGAGTTTGCAGAAAGGCGCAACATAAAATAAACATTATTATCACCTACTAAAACCTTCTAGTATCTCAAGAGATTATGAACTTTAAAAAGAGAAACACTGCCATCTAGTGGTGTGCAGAAACTTGTCTGTGAGTCATTCATCAACAAACCCAAGCTTTTTTTTTTCTTTCATTTTTACCTACCAGCCACACAGTGTGCATCTTCTCCTGACCACTCGCCGTCCGCTTGACATGTGCGTTCATGGGACCCGTGGAGACCGTATCCACTGTTACATGAGAATGTGACATTTGCCCCTTCGAGGTACAAGGTTCCTTCCTTCTGACCGTGGTTAGGTGGTGACAACCACCCACAGGATTGCACTGAGATCACAAAATCACAGCCGTTACAAAACTATATAGAGATATTATACAGATAACAGTCAGATGATATGCAAGTCTCCAGTGCTTCATAACTGAGATATGTGTGATAATAGTGTGCCGCTGGTATTTAATCTGAACACGATGCTGTGTAAAATTCAGCAACAGCTGAAGGTTGTTTTGACGTCACTATGTAATACTGGCATCGGTCTTTATCCTCATAACCAGTTATAAATACATAGCATTTGATAAGACTTATATGAGCATGTTGTAAAAATCTTTTAAAAGTACTAAAACAAGCTTCAGGTGACCACAGTATACAACTATTTAGAAGAAATAAAATAAAATAAAATAAAATAAAATAAAATAAAATAAAATAAAATAAATAAAATAAAATAAAATAAAATAAAATAAAATAAAATAAAAAATAATATAATATAAAAAATAATATAATATAAAAAATTAAATAAATTAATAAAATAATAAAATAAAATAAATAATTTTAATATAAAAATTTAAAATCGAATTTTAAAATATATTTTTATATTTAAAATTAAAATTAAATACACCACAAATTTTCTGTTGTAAATTTAAGCATGAGTCACAAAAGGCTGTTGTGCAGTAATTTTATGTGTTTTTTAGGCTTAATGCAAGAAAATTAAATACAATATTACCCAAAATGATCAAATTATTATTATTATTCAATCAAATGTGCTTCATTAGTCATTTCATTAACTACCAGCTGTAGGCTGTACATGGTGCCATTTGATATAGAAATAACTGATGCATGAATACATAATTCATCTGTTGAGTACATATACTGTATAGGTTGTACAAAAAAAAAAAAAAAAAAAAAAAAAAACTTTGACCGTGGCTCATCTAGTTTGATTTCTGGTTTGGTATTGAGTGCCAGATAATGTGTGTTTTTTATGATGTGTTTTTTTGAGTTGCAGGTTTAGTAGTATGTGTAGGAGTATGGTGTAGATTATAATTTATTTTAAATAAAAAATGTAAAAATACACGAAGCTTTTGCACAATAGGTTCCCAGTGAAACTGCTCCACTTACCGGGCTCCAGAGCTTTCTTGGTGGACGTATGACTCCGGAAGGCCAGCAGTGTGGCATTGCCTTGTTCCAGACTGCGCATGCTTAGTGTGTCGTATTTACAGAACGAAGCCCCCTCTCCGGCACAGAGGCTCAGCGCCGGCTCCAGCAGGGGGTCCTCTGGGTCTTCAGTCACGGAAAAGTTTGGGATGAAAGACGGATCATGCTTTGGGGCATAGTAATACTCATTCAGGAGGAAGGTAGAGTCGTAAGTAAAGAGTGAAGTCTCATTCGTAATGGCCCCTAGAGAAGAAAAACATGGCTTTCTGCGAACTGACTTTCAATCAGCAAACTGTAGCTTTACAACAAATGTAGCCTTTCTTAAATAGAGTTCATAAAGTAAATGATATCAGATGACAAGCAGTGTAAACCGTAATGTAAAAGTGACGCAGTTACTCACAGCCAGCACAGTAGGTGAATATATCCTGCGCACTGCTATTGAGAGAGATGACCGCTCCATTACTAGAGGTCAGATCATCTTCTGGGTCGTCATTCATTGTGCCGAGCAGCCCTAGCGTGTGGTTCTGTAAGTCATGTGGCAGTAAAACAGTAAGGGTCATGACCCCTTCACCTGCCCTGACCTCTACCCCCGTCCCCGACGGAAACATCACCGTCACATTAGAGGCTTTAGGGGAAAAAACAAAAACACCTGGAACAAGACAGAGTAACATAAATCAGTCTGCCAAGCATAACAGATCATGATTTCTCATCTTGTACATCTGCTGAAATAATATTAACATTTAACAGTATTCACAGAAAGTGTGAAGGTCAGTGATTACATTTATCAATACTTTCATACATTAATTTATTTTGCAAACATTGTTTGTAATAAACTCACTACTCTCTCTGAAAAAAGAGAGAGAGAGAAAGAAACTTACCATGAATAAATCATTTAAAGATACAAATATTTTAGTTTTGCTGATAATTGTTGAAGGGGCTAATTAAAATTGTATGCATTTTACAAGAATACACTACTGTTCAAAAGCTTGGGTTTGTTAAGATTTTTTTAAAACATTTTTATAAAACTTATATAAAAAAATAAATAAAATGAAATCAAAATACAAAATAAAAAAATATATAATAAAAAGCAATAAATAAAACTATAAAATAAAATAAAATAAAAACAAAATGCATTAAATAAAACAATAAAATACAATAAAATAAAATTCATTAAATAAAACTATAAAATAAAATAATTTGTATAAAAAGCATAAAAAAAGCATTAAATAAAACTATAAAATAAAAAGCATTAAATAAAACTATAAAATAAAAAATAAAATAAAATAAAAAGTATTAAATAAAACTATAAAATACAATAAAATAAAATTCATTAAATAAAACTATAAAATAAAATAATTTGTATAAAAAGCATAAAATAAAATAAAAAATAAAAAGCATTAAATAAAACTATAAAATAAAAAGCATTAAATAAAACTATAAAATAAAATAAAAACATTAAATAAAACTATAAATTAAATAAAAAGCATTAAATAAAACTACAAAATAAAACAAAAAGTATAACTTTTTATTATTTTTATTAAAAAAAGACTGCATTCATTTGATTGAAAAAATACAGTAAAACAGTAATGTTGTAATGTTTTATATTATAATATATTTTTAAGCACAATTTATTACTGTGATGGTAAAACTGAGTTTTCAGCAGCTATCAGTCTCGTCTTTTGTCACATGATCCTTCAGGAATGTTTCTGATATGCTGATTGGGTGCTGAATTTTATTTATTTATTTCGTACTTCGAAACTGTGCTTGGCTAAAGCTGACTTTGAGAGGATTAATAAACTGGTCTTACCTGAAAGGTCGATCCATTTCTGCTCAGAGAAGGAAAGCACCTGTTGGTTCATTAAGACCTGCAGCTCATCTTCTTGGTCTCCGAGACGCACCTCGATGACATCAGAGTCTTTCTCCCTCATGGCAACCGAACTGAGTCGCGTCGCCATAGCAACAGTACCTGGAAGAACAGTTTTCTTAGCCCAGGTCTGATTCAATCCATCCTTGATACGGAAGCTTACAGAACTCACCATTCTCAAATCTCATTGGTTCAGTCCTGCCTTGCACAGACAGCTCACGGTCTGAGGAGTAAACCAGCATGTACTCTCCTTTCCCATTGAAGGTGAAAGTCACACCATCGAATGTCATAAAGTGGGGGTCACCAAGTACAGCAGCTAATGAAAAGAAGGGATTATTAAAATATAAAATACAATAAAATAAAAAGCATGAAATAAAAATACAAAATAAAATAAAATAAAAATATAATAAAAAGCAATAAATAAAACAATAATATTAAATAAAAATAAAACAAACAGCATTAAATAAAACAATAAAATAACATTTATTCAATAAAACTATAAAATAAAATAGAAAACATTAAATAAAATTATAAAATAAAATAAAAAGCATTAAATACAACTATAAAAATAAAATAGAAAACATTAAATAAAATTATAAAATAAAATAAAAAGCATTAAATAAAGTAAAAAAGCAATAAATAAAACGATAAAAAACGATAAAATAAAAATATAATAAAAAGCAATAAATAAAACAATAATACTAAATAAAAATAAAACAAACAGCATTAAATAAAACAATAAAATACAATAAAATAACATTCAGTAAAACTATAAAATAAAATAGAAAACATTAAATAAAATTATAAAATAAAAAACAAAATAAAACTATAAAATAAACTAAAAAACATTGCATTAAACTATCAAATAAAATACAAAAAATATATAATAAGAATCATTAAATAAAATAAAAAGCATTAAATAAAATTAAATTATAAAATAAAAATCATTAAATAAAACTATAAAATAAAACTTCAAAATAAAAAGCATTAAATAAAGCTATAAAATAAAACTTCAAAATAAAAAGCATTAAATAAAACTATAAAAATAAAATTCATTAAATAAAACTAAAATAAAATTCATTAAATAAAACTAAAATAAAATTATAAAATAAAAAGCATTAAATAAAACTATAAAATAAAACTTCAAAATAAAAAGCATTAAATAAAACTATAAAATAAAACTTCAAAATAAAAAACATTAAATAAAACTATAAAATAAAATAAAAAGTATTAAATAAAACTATAAAATAATTTTTTTTAATAAATTATTTAATAATATTATATTTTATATAAAAAAATTTTATATAAATTTTAATATTATAATATAAAGTGTATAATATAATTATAAAATAAAATAGAAAATAAAATAAAAAGCATTTGACAATAAAATTAAATAAAAAATAAAAAGGAAATAAAATAAATGTATTACAGATATTTTCTTTACCGACTCTAGGAGGACGATATGTTCTGCAGTCACTGGACGGGCGGTGAGTGAAGTAGTATTCGCAGTTGTCTGACCACAGGCAGCAGTAGTAGAAGCTGATGACATCATACTTCCAGTGAGAGAACCCTGGAACTCTGGGTGGTTTCTTGTATGGCGGACTGCCCCAGTCGTGCCCTCGATCCGGGGTGCTGCCACCGATAGAGTCTCCCGTGAGCACCTGAGCTCCAGTGCTGTCATAACAACACTGCTGGCCCGCACCATACTCGGGACTGCAAGACAAAAATACATCAACACACTAAATATGACACACAAAATTAAATGTATTCACATGGATGAAAAAGCATTATAAAAAGTTTCGTTTTGGACACCGTCTACTGTGTGATTCTGTTATTGTCTAATTTACACACATGCACTGATATCAACATAAAATAATAATAAAATTAGTGATCAATCAATATATTTGGTAAGTACATTATAAAATGTACTGTATAGATGATCTGCATTTTCTTTTTTTAACTAAAACTTAAATAATTAATAATAATGACACTTAAACTGATCAATTTTCCATGCCACAATGCACACACACACACACACACACGCACACACACACACACACACACACACACACACACACACACACACACAAAGATTAAAAATAATCAGCTGTCAATAGGTAATTAAAATAATGAAATAAGCATAAATAAGCATAACATATGTTATGCATAAATAACCATAACATAAATAAGCATAAGCATAAAATAAGCATAAATAATGAAATAAGCATAAATAACTTAATAAGCATAAGATTTTTTGCCGTACATTTCTGTCATAGTCACCACTAATAACCTACTCCTAATTATAATGTAGAAACTTTACATTTTCTGTAAAGCTGCTTTGCAATTATTTGTATCATGAAAAGCGCTATACAAATACACTTGAATTGAACTGAATTTAAATAAATCAAATCACACATAAGCACAAATCAAGAGAGCATCAACTTGCATGATGGTTTGCTCACAGATTTTGCACAAACAACCATTTGAAAGACAAAAAAATTCATTTGATAAGACATATTTGAGTAAAATTTCTCAATAGAGATAGATGGCTAATCTCCAAGTTATTTGCCAGTGTTTTCAGATCATCAGCACTTTTTTCATAATGCTTTGCCAAGTACATTATGTAAACCATTGGGCAGAAAATGCATCGATTTTAAACAAAAGGCTTGTTTCAGGATAAATAACCAGTGGGTGATTATGCTTAATATATCGAGAGAAACAGAAATTGCGATCACAGTTAAGTATGATTTCTCACGAACTGACTCAAGCTATTGTTCTTGTACAGCAGAATTCGCTGCATCTCTATAGTTAAGTCTATAGTAAGTCTCCATAACTAAGTTTCCAAACTTGATTCTGCTATTTTTTAAGTTTATCACTAAGCTGCTTTGACACATATACCGCTATAGAAGTAAAGGTGACTTGGCACATTACCTGCCCTGAATGGCTCTGACGCAGTGAACTGCACCTGGATGGTAAACACAGAAACTACCTGCCTCGATATCACAGCCATAATCGGTCTGAAAAATAACCACAAAACTCATCAAAAGGAGCTCTAATATAGACACTTAAATATATGTAGCTATATTACATTTAATTAAAGCTGTTTCACCAATGCATCTATGATTACAAATACAAATTCTCAAATAATTATGATGTTGCACAATGTCAGATTAATTTATTGCTCTACACCTACATGAAATCTTCCGGTGTCAGCGCGGGCCTGGGCCAGTGTGCAGGGACAATCGATGATCTCAGTCAGGAAGTTGGGCATTGCTTTCTCTTCTTTATCCCAATTAATGCACTTCTCCAGGGCCCAGCCTGCAGAGTCCTTCCCGAAGGCCTCCTCAAGATGCCAGGCGAGCGCATGCTCTTCACTCCACAGGGCGTTAACATTCCTACACACACACAAAAGGATGTCTTTATTTAAACATTTGGATACTGGAACTATAATATTTTACACCATTTAATATCAAAACTATCAAATACTAATACTTTTGGGGAGTAACTATTTTTAGTAACAGTATTGCATAATTTAATTTCAAGATAAATGGGTTGCACTTTATTTTAAGGTGTCCTTGTTACAGTGTAATTATACATTTAAGTACCGAGTAATATTAATTAAATACATGTTCTTACTGTATGGTTAGAGTTAGGATTAGAGTTTGGCTTAGGGTTACTTGCATGCAATTATGCACAACTTATTGTTATTATAATAGTAAGTAGATGTAATGTGTAACAGGGACACCTTAAAATAAAGTGTTACCAATGAATGTAACTGTAATCTGTTACAGTTACTGAAGAAAGGGTTATTAAATTAGTTACATATTAAAATGTTAACGATTACAAATATTTTTCAAACATAGATATTTGATTGATTTCTTTCCCAAATTGCATTGACTGCTCTAAAATATGAGACACCAATGTTTCAGGAGTTTAGGACACATGCTTATTTGATAACTGTTTTAATTCCTATTTGGATTTATGCACATGCTTTATTTTTTAAGATTTTTTAAGACACTGATGCCAGTGTTTCCTGTCATATCTATGCAAAGATTTGATTTCAAAAACAGCATCATAGCTATTAAACCAGATTTTGTTATGATTTCAAATCTGTATTTAACCACAGAATGATCTTAAAGTAAAAAGAGGTTCTAAAGTCTGGTTTTGTGCTGGATGTACTTTAAAATGAAATGATTTATGATCTTAATTCATGTGATGAAGAATTTCAAAAGTCTACTGTAAGGTTAACCCAGCCTGGTTTAAATGTTTCTAAATGATTAACAGTTGAAAACATTCATTAGAAATTTAGGAAAGTAATTGAGAATAATCAAATGTAATCAGTTACATTACTTTAATGAAGTAACTGAAATAGTTACAATACTTATTACATTCTAAATAGGGTAACTTATAACCTAAACTGTAACCTATTACATTTCCAAAGTAACCTTCCCAAAACTGTGCATGTCTAATATTAACTAATAATAGTTCTTATTGGTGTGCTTCTTGTTTTTTGGTGGTGGGTGTGACGTGTGTTCTCTATTTTTCAAAGGGGGTATGGTTTTTCGGCGATCTGTGGGGTGAAACTGAAAACTCCACTGTTGGGTACATCCCTGCCCACAGTGTACAGATACTTCCACTCCGCCTCCCAGTTCGCAGAATACACCTCTCCTGTTAGTTTATCATAATTATATATTATCTCCTGTAGGCATTTTCAATAGACAGTTATAATGATAAACACACTGACAGACAGATATATAGACAAAGAAATTGAAAGACAGACAAACAGAAACGCCAAAAGAAAGAACAACAGATTGACCATCAGAGAGAAAGACAGAAAGACCAAGAGACAGAAAGGCAAAACGAATGACAGATATATATTTTTTTAACAGACTAGAAATTTATGTTGGCATTAGAGGAAGCACATTGGCATGCATGGTTCAAATCGTACTTATCTGACCGCCATCAATTCGTGGCAGTGAATGAAGAGGTATCATACCAATCACAAGTGCAGTATGGAGTACCTCAAGGCTCAGTACTAGGACCGTTACTTTTCACGCTCTACATGTTACCCGTAGGAGATTTTATTAGGAAACATGGTCTTTGAAAGACTGACCGAGAGTATAACAGGAAGAAAAAAACAAAACAAACAGGCAACAGACAGAAAGTCAGAATGAACGGCTGACAGGAAGAACAACCTGAAAGAATGACAGACATACAGAAAGATTAAATGAACGACCGACAGAAAGAAAAACCGATAGACAGAATAATAGAGCAATGCAAACATCAGAAAGAACAACTGACAGACAGAATAACAGAACAAACAGCCAACAAAACAAACAACAGACATAAATAATACAATACAACACTATTATCGCACAATGGACAGACAGAATGAACAAAAAATTAGTGGATGGATGGACTCACCAGTCTCATTGTAACCCCACAGCTCGATGTTGACTCTCTCTGCCTTTAATAGAGATGAGATCCAGGTCATCTTTAGATCCCCGCTGACGTCAGGAGTGCCGTAGTACTGCCACTGTGTGGCATTGACCAGACTGATCTTGTAAACAGGACTCAGCTTACTGTGGTGGACTAATCAATCAGACAGAGCATCAATCAATCTTATCCTAAAAAGAAACTCTTCTACATTAAAACTAAATTACTGCAGTGAACTTGCTAATATCATATGCTTCAGGAGGTCTGACAACAATATCTAATCAGGCCACTATGCAATAACCATACAATCATAACTGATATTAGCTAGGAACAAGACTGAAGGAATGTTCTAGAAAGGAATTCAAAAGAAATGTCTCCAAGGTTAACAAATAATGTCCCAATACTTTTGAAACGGCATGCATTTGATCAGATTATTTGGAATAACTTCCACTGTAACAATAAGTATTCAAATAAGGTACACTTTCATTGACTTTCCCTGGGTGTGCACTATGATTTCTGTAGCTCACCTGAGAGCCACCGCCCTGATCTGTCAAAGCTGACTCCATCTGTGGACACCTCAAAAGAGATCCAGCCCAACTCGTAGAGCAGAGGAGTGATACAGTGACCCACTCCGCTCTCATCCACATAGCCCTCCGTCAGAATCTCTGAGTTGAACCTGTAAAACACACTGTGCTCAGCACTGTAGCACTGATCATATCCGATACACTTATTCAGAGCGACTGAGGATATTCGCCCTAAAGTGGCAGTAACATGAGAACCTTTCCATCTAATCTCATTCAGCCTTCACCTGTCCTTGAGGATTTGGGAGGAACCAAATCAAGAGCAAAACCTTAAGCCAAAACTCCCTTAATGCCATAAAAATTATACGTGATTGCTGAACATTGTGCATTAGTATTCGGTTCTTGCAAGTGTATTACTATATAATATTATATAAGAAGTAATATTATATAGTAATACACTTGCAAGAACCGAATACTAATGCACAATGTTCAGCAATCAAGTATAATTTTTATGGCATTAAGGGGGTTTTGGCTCAAGGTTTTGCTCTTGATTTGGCTCCTCCCAAATCCTCAAGGACAAAGTTTACAAGGTTTATTTGGAACTATAATATTACTTCTAGACAACTGCAATAAGTTGATCTCATATATATATATATATATATATATATATATATATATATATATATATATATATATATATATATATATATATATATATATATATATATATATATATAATTGCTATGTAATTCATATGAGTAGGTATTCTTACGGAAAACTCTCAATTTGTTGTTTGTCACTCCAAAACATCATATGCATTTGGAATTTGCTTATAAGTTATTTCACTATATGCTTAAACATTAAGATTTGTACTCATGGAAATTACTAAAGTAGTCAAACCTGTTCATTAAAAGGGGGTGTCCCAATACTTGCAATATAGTGTATCTATAACGCATGCAGGTTTGGACGACACAGGAAATATTTTTTATTTTCTTTTTATTTGTTCAGTGAACTTGCAGTGTTGATGTATAGTAGATGTGTGCGCTTCAGAGAACATCAACAGATTTCTGGCACTCTTACCTGCAAGTGAGGTTAATGTTCTGCTCAAATGTAGCGTTGAGGATTTTAAAGTCTGTGCCTCCCAGCAAAGATCCAGAGTGTGGTTCAATGTCAAGACAAAACTGTTTATAATCAGCACAGCAGTCCCTCAGAGATTCACATGTTGAATGACAGGAGCATGTGTTAAACTTCTCTCCACAGCTCCTGGCACAAGACTGCGCTGAGGAAGGAAGACAAGACACATTGCTGCAACTGCATTTTTTTAGAAGACAGAATAACAGAACAACACTTGGTTATTACTCCAGTACATGCACAAAGAACTTACCAGCAGTCCTGGATAACAGCTGAAGAAGCAGCACCATGAACATACAGAAATGGATTTTGTCCTTGTATTTGCACAACATTGTTTCTGGCTAGAATAACCCGAGATGTTTTAATATCTACTTAAAGGGTCGTATGCAGACAGTATGAAACACATTATGTTGTTCTCTCAGTCCTGACATTGTGACAAAGGTCTCTCTCTCTCTCTCTAATGCACCTTGTAACTGTTTAACAGTCAAGGACTCGCTGCAGTCTGCAGGCAAGAGGCAATAAATGAAACTCCTGGCACAAGAAATGTGCACATCATTTATTTGTTCCAATGCTGCTATCTTTGCAAAGCATTATCATTACACGTGCGCATGCATAAGGATTGTAAAGTTTTGAACTTGTTCCCCCTGCAACTTGTTGAGTTGAGACAAACACACACACGCACACGCACACACACACACACACACGGGTGAAGACTACGGGAATGCCTCCAAAATAAAGCTTCAAAATTAAAGTCCTTTAAAATATACAAATAAACAATAACAAATAAACAAACTTTAAAGATATTATATATCGCTATACTTTTGAAGCATCTTTAAAGATTTAATTTACTTAATATACATAAAAGCAGGTTGTATAAATATATAAATAGTATGTATATATGTATTTTAATAACATTCAAAAGCTTTGAGTCAGTATAATTTTAATTTTTTTGGAAAATAAATTATAGAAATAATACTTTTATTTAGCAAGGATACTTTAAATTCATGATTTTAGGATATTTTAAAGCAAATTAAAGAGCAAACCTAATGAAGAATAAATTATTGAGGTCCATCTCAGACTTAAATTAAAAGCATATTAATAAGAAACATCATGAACACTCATATATATAAATATTTTATCAATATAACTTTAAATGACTTGCATAGGCATAAAGAAATTCACTCAAACAATTACTCTCACTTTAAAAATCGAGAAAAAAAGATTGCATTAAATGAATGAGAAGTTTCAGGTTTGGATCAGATTGTATCATGTTTTTCATTTTTGTCATTGCACAAAAGAAGAACTTAAAGCTCATGGCTTAATATATATAAAAAAAAGAAAAAGCAGTTACACCTGCATCAGATTTCACGTTACATATGAGTCACACAACACTTGAGATGTTTACAGTAATCATCTACAAAAAAAACAAGATGTTGATTTCCTCACAAACTCTCTCACAACATCAAAAACAAAACAGCTTCACACTTATCATTTAAATACAATGAATTACTGATGACAAAACACATAAAGCAATGACTTAAAAATCACAAACAGACATTCACACACATTCTACACTACAAAATAGTTTTTAAATATTACTCAACTTTAAAATGAGGTACAAAAACTTAAAACTTTTCACCACTGAACGATGGTGTTAAGACTACCTCCGCTCTTTAAGGCATAAACTCACTTCAGAGGACGTGTTGATGCATAGCAATAAGACAAAGCTGAATGCAACTACATACACTTAAACAAAGGGGCATTATATGTACAGTACAGACCAAAATTTTGGAAACATTACTATTTTTAATGTTTTTGAAAGAAGTTTCTTCTGCTCATCAAGCCTGCATTTATTTGATCAAAAATACAGAAAAAAAATGTAATATTGTGATATATTATTACAATTTAAAATAATTGTTTTAAAATTATTATACTTTAAATTATCATTTATTTCTGTGATGCAAAGCTGAATTTTTAGGATCATTATCACATGATCCTTTAGAAATCATTCTGATATGATGATTCATTATCAAAGTTGGAAAACAGTTCTGCTGCTTAATATTTTTTTCAGAACATGTGATACTTTTTTAGGATACTTTGATGAATAAAAAAGTAAAAAAAAAAAAAAGAAGCTATGTTTTTAAAATATATATATTTTGTAATAACAATATACACTACTGGTCAGTAATTTGGGGTCAGTAATTTTTTTTTTTTTCTTTTTTTTAAATAAAATCAATACTTTTATTCAGCAAGGATGTGTTAAATTGATAAAAAGTGATAGTAAAGAAAATATATTATTAGAATATATATTATTAGAATTTTTTTTTTTATTTTGAATAAATGCAGTTCTTTTTAACCTTTTATTCATCAAATATATTAGACAGCAGAACTGTTTCCAACACTCATAATAAATCAGAATATTAGAATGATTTCTAAATGATCATGTGATAGACTGGATGTTACATGTGACACTGAAGGCTGGAGTAATGACGCTGAAAATTCAGCTTTGCATCACAGGAATAAATTATTTTTTTAAAGTATATTCAAATAGAAAAACTATTATTTTAAGTTGTAATAATATTTCACAATATTACTGTTTTTTCTGTATTTTTGATCAAATAAATGCAGGCTTGATGAGCAGAAGAGACTTCTTTCAAAAACATTAAAAATAGTAATGTTTCAAAACTTTTGGTGTGTACTGTATATATAGGCTATATATATATATATATATAAAAAATGCTGATAAATAAACAATAAAGGTATCTAAATAAACAAAAACTGAACATATACAGCCCTGAAATAAAGTAACAATCAGATCTGTTGACCATACACACAAGAATGCATCACGTTCAGTTCATACAGAGCTAAAATGACCTTTCATGATGAACAGAACGATCTTGTAATTATTTGCTCTACAGCATACTCTGGTGTCAGGTTCGACTGATGTTACACCGCTAAACTAGCAGCGCAATAGCTGACACGAATACATTACTAGCATGAATATTAAGCAATGGAAGCATAATGGAACATTTATTTTATGTGGAAGACAAAAGTGATACCCAGGGATCTACAGAAAGATCAGTTTCTGAATAATCTCATCGTTCGTTCTATCCACTGAAATTATATGCTGCTGCATAGAAATTAAATTTATCTGTATCATAGATCGTACATATAATAATATTCCTGACTTTAGACTTCTAAAATTCAAGCCATGTTTAAAAAGCTGAAGTGTCTTCTATCCCATCTTAATATGCAGATATAATGTTATAAGCAATGCGCCTGTTGGTTGATGTTTTTCCTTAAACGTTTAAACACTATTTCAAATATTTAATATCGAAATACAATTTTGAAACAATGCGAGTGATTCGGAAATCTTTTGCTAGTTTGACTAAACTAGTGCTGCAGCAATTACACACTTCATCTTAAAATCCACCAATATTCAGAAATGATTTCCGTCAGTCTAGATGCTTAATTAGCAAAGCTCTCTGAGAATTGTGCTGTAGTGCAATATGTAAAGATATAGAAACATATTATTGTAGAATCGATACAATGCCACATTTACACACACACTTCGCCTGCGTTTCCTAATTATTTCTTTAATTATGAAGAGCACTGCATTCAGCTCAAACGAGAGGATGTGGAAAATAAGAGCAGTTATCATAAATAAAAGCAATGATAACTGGTGTGATCATTTTTCTAAAAAAGCATGCACCACTTATTCTGGTCATATTAACGGAAATATAAAGGAACTTCTCTTGGTCTCTGCTTTTTTGTTAAAGACATAAAATAAAAAAAACATTAATAACAAAATAATGAGTGCCTTAATGTTTCAAGCGTCTAGTGTTTTCGCTTGTTGTTATGGAATGGCATTGAGGGGGAATCGAACAGTGAACAGACATCACTTTGTATCCAAACTCAAATCTGCTTACGCAACAGTGCACAGTAACCTTTGATTAAAGTGACCTACACAACAGCACAGAATTATGAGGGCTGACTAACTAGTCTATATCTTGTCTCTAGGCAACTGGTTTTAGAATTTTTCTTCTGAATAAACAAACATTTGGTATAAAGTATATGAAAAACCTACATTTTTAAAATAAATGTAAATGTCAGTAAAACGAGTCCAGTTTCATCCCATCGAGTCTAAAGCTCACGGTCAGGACCGTCTCTGAGGGAGAGAGTCATTTTGTTGGAAATTAAATAATGAGAACATTAAAAATCAATGCAAAAATGACATATGTATATAGGGACATCACTGTGTCCTAAAGCTTTGAGACAAAAGAACGTGAGAAGACCTAAACTAGATGAATGGCAGCACATCCATCACTAGGTCCTGGGTTTTGGACGAATCTGAAGCAAAGTTCACAGGTCAGTCAATTCTAGCCTCATTTTAACAGTCCAGGGTTTACTTGGAGCCCACACTATGGCCCAAAACAATTCACTTTATGTCATGACCTAGTCCAGCTGGGCACAAGTTTTAAAACAAGCCAGCACAGCTGGCTCATACTGAAGTTTGTATGGAGGTCCTCTGTTATCCGAGCTGTATCTGTCCAGAGTAGATGGTCAGGACAAGCATGATGGCAAACCCTGTGAGCAGCCCTGCGTTCTGGATGGCAAAAGTTACCAGAGAGCCATTTCCTCCGGCCTCCTCTTCCTCACGACTCACCTCATTCATCTCCGGAAACTGCAGAGAGGGACAAAGGAATATACATGGATTGTAAGAAAAATGATCAAATCGACAGCATCAACAGTTTCCATAGTCAACAAGTTTCTTATCCTCCTGCATTCATTTGATCAAAAATACAGCTAAAAACAATATTGTACATAATTTTTACAACTTTAAATTTTTCTATGTGAACATATTCTTAAATGTTATTTTTTTTCTGTGATGGCAAATCTACAATATACTCAATACACAATTTTACTGCTCAAGAAACTTATAAATGCTGAAAACAATTTTTCTGAAAAAAAAAAAAAATGCTGCTTAATATTTTTTTTTTTTTGAAAATCATGATACACTTTTCCAAGATTGGTTAATGGACAGTTTAAAAGAAAAGCAATTATTTGAACTATAAATCTTCGGTAACATTGTTTACGAAAGTCACTTTTGATCAATTTAATTAAAAAAAATATTTGAAAAAATATTTCAAATTTGTTTATATATATGTTTTTTATTTTAAGCTAGTACTAGTTAGTTTTTATTTCACAATTCTATTAAATATGTATGTATTTTAGCTTTAGTTTTAATAGTTTTAGGAACTAATAATTTCTTTATAAAAATAAAAATAAAAAAATCAGTCACATAGTAATAGATGCTACATCGCCATCTGCAGGTAGAATGTATTTTCCCACACAAACATGCAGGCCAAACTATTTATTTATTTATTTTTAATTATTATAGTTTTTAAGTTTAGGTTCACATGTACATTAAATGATTGTACTTGCCAAAAATGTATTTAATCAAATAATTTTTTAATTTTAGTAAACAATACAGGGTTAATGCAGGTTTTATGAAGGTGAAAGAACAATTAATCAATTTATGTCTCAAGTTAATGTATCTTGTTTTAAAAACGTTTAGATAAAAACCGTTTATCAGTATATCTAGAATGTTTCGAACATATTCTGGAAATCAAAAATACTGAGGAAGATATTCTCTTTTTTTTTTTTTTTTTTTGTGCTGCAGTGCATGCAACATTTAAAGCCATAACTTTAAATTTAAGTCTTTCTGCTCTGATTTAAGACCTTCAATTGCAGAAGGGCAGATTAAGCCTTTTTAAGACCTGCAGGATCCCTAAAAAAGCACTAGTAATAACCTCTAAAAACAAACGCAATCCAAAGCCTTTCAAAACTCAGCAAACGAACAGCATCCCGCTCTTACCATATCAGCCAGCGCGATGTAGAGGAACATGCCTCCGGCCAGAGCAAAGATCCAGTTAGGAGAGAAGTTGTTCCCGGCCAGGATGCCGAAGCCCATGCCCAGATAACAGCAGCATGCTGACAGGAAGTTAAAGAAGAGCGCCTGCTGGATGCTCATGCCAGCGTTTAGCAGGATTACAAAATCACCTGGACACACAGATGCAGCAGAGCATTTACACCACAGACTCAGGGACATCTTGGATCGCTCACATCATTAAGAGACATTAACACCCACCCAACTCGTGTGGAAACTCCTCACACAGAATCGCCACCGACGTACTGATGCCCTGAAACACAGACGCAGTGAAGGAGGCTCCGATAGCCAAACCGTCGATGAAATTGTGCAGACCGTCGCTCAGAGTGATCATCCACGCCAGAGTGCCGATGTCAGAGTACCCCCTGCCCTTCAGCCAGTAACACCCCCCCGAGCTCTGAGAGTCCTGCGGCAGGGACACAGATACAGACGATATGAACACGTTTGAACACTGAAGGAAATCTCTTATGCTCACTAATGCTGCATCTGTTTGATCAAAAACCACATACACTACTGTAGAGGTCAGTATGTTTTTTCAGTTGATTAAGACTTTTGTTATTTGTTGCTTGATTTGTATCCCCTTTCTAAAGGAATAGCACCCAAAATCAGATGAAACAACACTGGGAACGTCCGCACCGTTAAATGGGATTTGTGACCCCGGACCACAAAACCAGTCTTAAGTGTCAATTTTTCAAAATTGAGATTTATGCATCATCTGAAAGCTGAATAAATAAGGTTTCCATTGATGTATGGTTTGTTAGGAGGACAATATTTGGCTGAGATACAACTATTTTTAAAAAAATCTGGAATCTGAGGGTGCAAAAAAAAATAAAAAAAATAAAATAAAAATCAAAATATTGACAAAATCACCTTTAAAGTTGCACAAATGAAGTTCTTAGCAATGCATATTATTAATCAAAAATTAAATTTTGATATATTTACAGTAGGAAATTTACAAAATATCTTCATGGAACAAGAAAAATTGATAATTTTGACCCATACAGTGTTTTTTTGGCTATTGCTACAAATATACCCCAGCGACTTAAGACTGCTTTTGTGCTCCAGGGTCACATTTCTGAGTGTAATGTAGTCTGGTACTTCATTTTATCCATCATCATCAATCATGAAAGACTCTTTTAGCTTCTTCAGGGCTCTTGTAGCTCAGATATGAAAAGCTGTTTTAGATGGAGATGATGTTGCATTTTAATCAAAGTAGGGATGCTCATTTCGATTAATTTTCCCGACCGACAACCGCCGCTCGTTAATCGATTATTAACCGTTAACTGATAAGATTATAATAGTAAATTGGCATTAAATACAAATAAAATTGACGCGTATCTGTGACCCTTTAATAAAATACAAACTTTTTTTTTTTTTTTTATCAAAGGGTTTATTTTAACGTGCAAAGTGCAAACAGCAGCATACAGAACAGATGAACAAAAGAACCTGGATTCAGTTTAAATTTCCACGCACCTGCAGCATTTCTGACAGTGAGAGAAAAATAGAATAAAATAATACAAATAAAAAACAAAATAGGCCTACACTAAATATATTTTTTAAACTTAAATAATTAACAAATTAAGATGACAAAAAGAAAACACTGAATCCGTTTGAACGAAGCTTTCAAAACCCGGCAATTTTTTCGTTAGACTAAGATTTTTCGTTAAATAAAAATAGCAGCCCTACCTCAACACCTTGTCTAATTTTTATTTAAAAAAGCAACATATCAACGTGATGTGGGGTCAGTCTGGAGCGCAGCCTGTTGACAATTAGACCCGCGGCAGAAAAAACACCCTCTCCGATGGTACAGTACCGGGAATAACGGCTCGCTAGAGTTGCCAGCTTCGGGAAGCGCTTTTCCAAAGCAGCACACATTTCAATAAGTTTTGCTTTTGCGGCTTCTTTCTCCGTTTGTGCAAAAATTACCATTGAACAGATTCTCAGCGTTATCTCCTCAGATCGCCGTTCATCGCATCTTCTCCCTGATAACATGGAGGGCAAAGTTTGTTGCCCTTCATCACTCGAAGCTTTAGGGTGTTTGCTTCGTAAATGGTACTGCATACTTGTGCTACTGCTGTATTTTAATACGGCGCCGCATAATTTACAGGTAACTTCGTCGCCCTTTCTGTTAAAATGATCCCACACAGTGCTTCTTTTCACTCGCTTCATTCTGCTTCCCTTGCTCGGAAAAAAAAAAAAAATTCTGCAGGCATGTGTCACGTGCCGACGCTCTCCGTGAGTTAATAAATATAGGCTAAGCTATATAGTAGGCTATTTTATTTTTAAACCATGCAGCAAACTAAAAAAAAGAACCTTAAAAAAACGTTTTAAACCGTTTAACTGATAGTATTAATCGGTCAAAATTTTTACTTTCGGTTAACGGTTAAACGGTCAATATGAGCATCCCTAAATCAAAGTTACAAAAACAATAATTTTGTCCTTAAAAAACCTAACACGCACTGATGAATGAATCATGTCGTGCTGAAATAACAGCAATTACAAGAAGACACCCCTGAGACTCACAACAACCCTCACAACATGACTGGCTTTGTTTTCGATGACAGCAAAACGACGGAGAGATTATTCACATCTATTTGCTCTGGAAACACATTTATTATATTTTGGTTTCGTTTACATGACGTCATTAGTCATTATTAACAGATGAATGAAAAAAGTCAGAGCATTCATTCAATTGAGAGTCTCCAAGCTGTAATTATAAATTCAACAAAGACCTGGAAAGTTTTTAAAAGCTGGAAACTCATAATTACAGTGATTCTGGCATGACACGAACATGACAAAACTTAATAGGGTCGATTTTGATTTCAAGTTGGTTTTAGCGGATATAATTGTGAGTAGGGTTACAAAGGGGTGGGAAATTTCAGGTACATTTCCGTAAACTTTCCAAAAATCCCTGGAATATTCCCCCAAACTATTTTTTTTTTCTGGAATATTTCCGAAATTTACCGGAATTTTTTCCTCTTTTTGCAACTCTAATTGTGAGAGCGGCTTAGAGTCACTTAAACCCAATTAACTGAAACTGCAGGATTACCACATTTGTTCTAAAACATGAAATAAATCTGTGAACAACTGAAACTTGTAGTTTGGTTTGTTCCTGACCTGTACTGTCTGCCCAGTGCTGAGCATCTTGTCGTCTTCTCCGAGTCCTCTGACATCTGCTTCGGCTCTGGGTAAAGATGCTCCTCCAGCCTCTCCATTCTGCAGCTTCTCCATCACACCATCCTCCAAATCTCCATTAGAGCTGGCATAGCGCTCCGCAGAAAAGTGACTGTGGCCGTGGCCATGCCCTCCCTAACAAAAGAGATGATTAGATCAGAAGACATGCGAGCAGACAACAAAAAGAGAGAGTGAGTGAATAAGCTTCCACTAGAGGGCGCTGCATCACAACACACACGTCAACAACAAAAAGTTCAATTATAAACCTTCTGATTAGTGCTCTGGCCAAACAATTACAGACGGATAATATATTCTTATCACTATTAAAGGGATAGTTCACCCAAAAATTAAAATTTGATGTTTATCTGCTTACCCCCAAGATGTAGGTACTTTTTGTTTCTTCAGTAGAACACAAACGAAGTTTTTTAACTCAAACCGTTGCAGTCTGTCAGTCATATAATGCAAGTGGATGGGAATCACGGCTTTGAGAGTCAAAAAAACATACACGAACAAAACCAAATTAAACCCTGCGGCTCGTGACGATACATTGATGTGTAAAGACACGAAACGATCGGTCTGTGCGAGAAACTGAACAGTATTTATATAATTTTTTTTACCTGATTTTCAACGCAATGTCCGAACTGTCCTGAGTGCATTCTCAACAGCCGTGATGCATCGTCTTCTTGCTTTACGGCGGATCACAGACTTATAAATGCATTACCGCCACCTTTCTCTCAAGTGGACCACTGACACTCCAACTACAACCTCAATAAGGAGGGTCAATGGTCCACTTGAGAGATAGGTGTCGGCAATGCACTTAGAAGTCTGCGATCCGCCGTAAAGCAAGAAGAAGAAGAAGAAGACGCGTCATGCGCCGACTGAAGAAAAAGACGCGAACGTGCTCAGGACAGTCCGGACATTGCTCTGAATCAGAGGTAAAAACAATACAAATACTGTTCAGTTTCTTGCACAGACCGATCGTTTCATATCTTTACACATCAATGTATCGTCACGAGCCGCAGGGTTTAATTTGGTTTTGTTAGTGTATGTTTTTTTTTACTCTCAAAGCAATGATTTCCATTCACTTACATTATATGACTGACAGACTGCAACGGTTTGAGTTAAAAAAAACATTGTTTGTGTTCTACTGAAGAAACAAAGTCACCTACATCTTGGATGCCCTGGGGGTAAGCAGATAAACATCAAATTTTCATTTTTTGGTAAACTATCCCTTTAAGGATTTGGGTCCTTGTCTTTTTTCACATCATCTTTCAAAGAATACTAGAAATGAACAGTACAGCCGCTGAGGAGCTAAACCCAGACACATAAATATTGTACATACTGTTCACACATACCAATGCAAAACTTCACGAGTCTGAACTTTAAAAAGTTCTAAAAATAACATCCTTGTGTTTGATGTCTCTGCGAACCCATGTCACAATGACAATGTCAGATACAGCTGTTTGCTAAAGTGACTGCTTCATGGTTTGCTCCAACAGACCATGAGTCCAAGCTCACCTTGTCCTTTGGCTTTAAGATCATCTTCAGGATTTTCTCTGTAAAGAAGAACAGGTAGAATCCTCCAAACACGACAGCAGACTTAGACACATAATAATCCTCCATGGGGTTGAATCCGAAGGCCTATACACAGAAAAAAGCATGATTATGATGTCAAATCTTATTTAAAATAATACAGCATTTGTTATTAACCTCGAATCACAAACTGTTGTGTGTTTTTATTATCATAAAACTGTACACAGAATGCAGAACAACACTACAGTTTAAAAGTTTGGGGTCAGTAAGATAAATATACTAATACTTTTATTTAACAAGAATGCATTAAATTGATCAAAAGCAAGTTTTATTTTGACTTATTTTGTTACAATGCTGTTCTTTTGATGTTTCTTTTCATTAAAGAATAGAAAAAAAAAAAAGCAGTTTCAAGAAAATAAAGCCATTTTCAGTTTACCAAATCAGTATATTGTAATATTTTCTGAAGGATCATGTGACACTGAATACTTGAGAAAAACGGCTGCTGAATATTACAGGAATAAATTACATTTTAAAATGCATTCAAATAGAAAACAGTTATTTTAAATTGTATGGAAAAAATGCCTTGGCGAGAAAAAAAAAAAAAAAAAAAAAAGACCCCAAACCTTCGTACGGTAGAGAAAGCTGCATATAATGTGTTAACAAACTGAATGTGTGCAGTACATAATAAACTCAGTATGGATCCAATCTAAATACAAACCGATAATCACTCTCCTAGACACCAGGAACAATCAAGAATAACAGCATTCTTCACATTTATTTCACAAGCTGTCATGAAGAGTGAGTATGGGATTTATTTTAGATTGGGTTTTAGTGCCTCAGGCTTCTCCCCATTTTGCTTGGCTTTTCACCTCCAATTTATGATTTTTCACAAGTTGGGACATTCACTCAAAGGTTTTAATTAAGGTATTTGAATAGTTCACAGTCAGATAAAAAAATCTGCATTAAATCGTGATTTTAAAATCAATCAAGTTCACTCCAATAGACAACAATAGAGGTTCTCTGGAGCAATACAAAGTTTATTGATTGTTTTATACTCTATTTTCTAGCCTTCCAGCCGGGGAGAACCACTGAGGCCGAGAAGAGTTATATTTGTGCTTAAAGGGAATGTTCACCTGAAAATTACAATTCTTTCATCAGTTCTCACCCTCATGTTGTTCCAAAACATGCTATTTTATTATTTAGAACACAAAAATAATTTTTAATTTTTTTATATATATTTTTTTTTTTTTGCAGAATGTGCAATCTATGGAAGCCCGTTTCCGCCACTGAATACATTTTTTTTTTTTTTTAAAAAAAGGTTATTGCAACTTTGTATCTCACAATTCTGACTTTTTTTTTTCGGAGAATTGCGTGATAGTCACAATTGCGAAATAAAAACACGCAATTCTGAATTTTTTCTCTCAATAGTTTATAAATAAAAAGTTTATATCTCTCAGTTCTGACTTTATATCTCAGAATTGCGACTTTACGTCTCGCAATTGCGAGTTTATATCATGCGATTACGAGAAAAAAGTCAGAATTGTGAGATACAATGTTGCAATTGCCTTTTTTATTTTTTACTCAGTTTATAAATCGCAATTCTGACTTCATAACACAATTGCGAGTTTATATGTCGCAGTTTTGACTATTTCTCTGAATTGCGACTTTATGTCTCTTGTGAGTTTATATCATGCAATTATGAGAAAAAAGTCAGAATTGTGAGATACAAAGTCGCAATTAACTTTTTTATTCAGTGGCGGAAAACGGCTTCCATAGCAATCTGCTATTTTGCATACAATAAGAATGCATGATGATTCAAAGTCACACGACCAACTTCTCTCAGCTTCAGGAAACTCTAAAGATCATGTACTGTGTGGCACACGTGTCCGCTCTACCTCTGGGATTAGTTGAAAGAGTGCGTTGGAGTACAGAGTACCAATGGCCAGGGCTATGAAGTACAGCAGCAACCGCTTGTAAAAGGTTTTCCTCATGAAGGGAACCACACTCGCCCCGACCAGTGAACACAGAGATATCACGGTCACACACAGGAACCCATACCCCCACACTGGCCAAACAACCAGAGGACAGAGAGAGAGTGGAAAAGAAAGGGAAAAAGAAGAAAGAATATTTGAATTAATCAGCAGAATATTTAATACGAGGCGAAATGTTGACATTCATAATCTCAAATGTGAGATTTACTCCCTGAGGGGAAAAATTTAACCACTGAATGATCAGATTAACTCATGCAACCACATTTGAAGAAAATACACAATATTAAATTTTATTAATGAATTGCATTTACAGATTTGATGTCAATTTATATAATAAATTAACAGCAATAAATCAGACATTTCAGAGTCATGCTATTGCACTACCATTAAAAATTTAGGGTCAATACATTTTTTTTTTTTTTAATGTTTCCAGCGCTCAACAAAGCAGCATTTATTTGATCAAAAATACAGTAAAAACAGTAATACTGTAAAATGCTATACATTTAAAAAAAAAATTCTCAACCAATTCCTATGATGGCAAAGCTGACTTTTCAGCTTTTTTTTATTTTTCTGGATTCTTTAATGAATAGCAAGTTCAAACGAACAGCTGAAACAAATTGAATTTATTAACTTCTTTCAAAAACAAACGACTGACTCCAAACTTTTGAATGGTAGTGTATGTTGTTCACGTATTAAAATCCATTGTTTTATTCCCAGAGGAAGTGGGGGAGGTGGGGGGCTTCCTGTTGACCATCAACAAATGATGCCTTAAGACATGAGGTCACTGAAGGTCATTCAAAGCTGATGGGATCTACTCCTGAGGCAACAGAGGAACTGAAAACACCCTTATTCATGTTGACCAGCCAGTGAACCATCAACACCCAACAACCCAACAGAGAGCATCCTGGGATACGCAGCACTTCATTAGCTCTTTTAATGAAGATGTGATTTCCTTAACCAATGAGCCAGTGAAAAAATGTAGTGTTAGTGGTCTGCTTTAAAGGCAGTATTTAGGGGGGAGAGGAACAATTCGAAAAGTGGAGAGGCAAATTGAGGCATGGGAACCAACATTGAACAACCCAAACACAAAAAGCCAAACTTTTACAGCTCTCAAACTACATCCAAGCTTTCTACGCTTCTAGCAATTTTTATAATATCTGTACTTTAATTGGTCATTGTTATTAATTGACAGGAACACAGAAAATTTGCCCCTGCAGAAATCTATAGAAAGTTATATTTTAAAATGAATTTATACAAGAGAAACACAACAGAAATTTCTATGGAAAAAATAATAATAATAAAAATAAATGTTAAAGAAAATCTGTAAAAAGGTCTAATTCCATCTGGGCCCATTCAAGGTTCTGCAGACAGCTTAAGATTTATAAAAGTAAAGTAAAATTAAATATAAAATAAAACAATTAATTAAAATAAATAAAATAAAATGAAAACTAAATTAAAATAAATCAAATTAAATTAAAAATAAATAAATAAATAAATAAATAAATAAATAAATAAATAAATACAATAAAATAAAATATTCCACCAGGGCCTATTTATGCCTTTTTTTTTAATAATTCTTTCAAAAGGCTAAATATTCAGTAATCATTTACAAAATGATTAGCTCTATATATATTAAAAAAAAAAAAAAAAAAAAAAAAATTAAATGAAATTCAAATGTAATTAAATTAAAAACAAATAAATTATATAAACCATATTAATAAATAAATATAAACATAAAATATAATAACATAAAATATAATAATAAAAAAAATATATATATATAATAAATCTAAAATAAATGAATATAATGGATCTATTAATGAGTCTTCTTTAGCAACTGCAAATTGCAAACGACTTTTAGTCGTTAAAAAAACAAATTACCAGCTATAGTGAAACCTTAAGCACAAAAAAAACATGTTTTTAAGAGTTTTTACGGCCCTTAAATGTACCAACAGAAAGATCATGGCAGAAATAAAATTTAAAAGAGAGGAAGAGCTTCAGAAAGAGGAAATCTTTACTGTGGTTAGGGATGTTTTGTTGTGTTTAACATTGTGTGAAGGAAGAAATGGATGGAAAAAGGCGACAATTCCAGACAGCCCTTTGAGATTAATCTTGATCCGTGGTTGATTGGGTGTGTTTGGGTGGAAGCGCGTGGATGGATACTGAACCTCAGGCAGGAGCTGCAGGATGGCAGTGGAGAACAGCGTCCCGATGGACAGAGCGATGAAAAAGATGAGTGTCCTGCGCATGAACCGCGTCCTCATCAGCGGCACCACAAAAACAGCAGTCAAAGCGAACGCACTAATCAGAGTCACACTCAGAACTGAGTAACCCCACACTGCAGGACACACACACACACACACACATACACGACATTAGCAGACACATCCCACAGTGTTTATAATGCACACTGCTCTGCTACCATTCAAACCCAGCCAGACTGGAATCCCTGGAAATACAAGACATCCGTCATAAACACTGCTCTGAAAGGACACGTGTGCAGATTGAGAGAGAATGTCATTATGTGGGAGTGAACTGCGGCAGGTGCGTGTGTGTACGGATCACATTTCTCCAAAACCACAGAGGTGCATGTGTTTACAGCTGAGAACAACCTACAGAGGAAGAAACCATTCATGAAAACACACAGGAAATCTCTGTCTTTCATATAACAGCAGTAACATGGACTCATAACCTGTAGTCATTAAAATATGCATCACTGAGTTTATAACAACACACTGATATAATAGTCTTTCTTTCTTGTCTCCTGTTTCTTTTTTGTCTTTCAGAAAAGATCCCCTGGGACAATGTGTGTTGTAAAAAGCAATATACAAGTACACCTAGATAAATAATACTTACTGTAAGCTTAACAACTCAAGAAAACAAAGTTTGCATAAATGGTTGTGATGTCAAAATGTGCACGGATCTGAGAACTGTAACCAGATAAAGTATGACGTTTAAGTATTTTAATCACTTAATCATAATCAGTGTAAGATTGGGCATGTAAACACACTCAGTGAGGCCATTTCAAAGCTATTTAAAGGAATAGTTCATCACAAAAAACATTATTTACTCGCCCTCGTGTCAACAGTGTTTCCCATAAATGACCTGAACTGCCACAGTTTCATTATAAACTGAAAATATATTTACAATTCTCTCTAACATTGTGTTTTGCTTCGTGTGCTAATCAGGCTGTGACACGCACTAATTACCTTTTATTTTCACATTTCCATAAATCCCTGTATTCCATAATTCACAATTCCATAATTGTCAATATTTTTGTGGAGAGATGATTACAGCAAATCACTAGATTTGTAATGAAAAGCATTTATAAACCTGTCATCACAGAGACCTAAAGGTATCCTTGCAGTTTTCCAGAAAAATAAAAGCTTGAATAATAATAATAATAATAATAATAATAATAATAATAATAATAAATATGTTTGGCAGAAGAAAGAAAGTCATAGAGGTTTGGAAGAATGTGAGGGTGAGTAAATGATCTCAGAATTTTCATTTTGTAAAAACACTGAATGATTGGGCTTTTCTAAGGAACAAAATGCATTTTAACTTATGCTTTAATGTATTTTTTCATGCATTTGTCCCTTTTATTTTATTTTTAAGTACTGTGTTGAACGGTTAGGACAGAACCTAAAAAAAAAAAGAAAAAAAAAAGAAAAGAAATGCAATCTAGTCGAGAGATATGCTATAGAGACACTGAGCTGTGGTGCTTATCCAAATGATGCGGGTTTGAGTCTGACCTGCAACCTGTCCTAAATCCTATTCCCTCCTCTTTTATGATTATTTCATATTCATATTACCGTATTACAGTACCGTGGTGCCAGTACAGTGTGATTTGTTAAGACTGCATTGAGAACAGGATGCTGTAAGTCTCCATCTCTAAAAGCACACGTTCTCCTTTTCTCTCTCTCCTCATCTATTGAATCGCGCTGGGAAGACTCACTGCGACGTTCTTTCACTTCCTCTCCCGCTGCCAGGATGCACAAGAAATGCCAAAACCCAGAAGTGCCTCGTTCAGCAGATAAAGCACAGGAAACATCACTGTGCCACAAAACATGGTGCACACAGATGTTGAACATGTTGAGCCACAAAGAGTCGCAAGCCGATTCAAAACAAGAATTTCAATGAATAAAATAAAATCTGTTACAGACAGGGTTTGTTTTAGGTTATGGTGAATACAAAAAAAACTGCACAGATTTGAAGCGTTCGTAAAAATAACAAATCACAGATTATAGAGCGCATGTGAAATTGTTTCCTGTTCCCCGAATCCATGACTCTCTCTCCTTCACACAAGCGCATGAAATTGTCTGAACTCTCCCCGTCTTGCCTTTTTATTTATATTTCTGTAGCTACACGAGGGATATTTCAGTTCAGCTTCTGAAAGCACACAGAGTACTGTGATTAAATCCAGATGTTGCTGATGTTATCTGATATATACAAGCTTAGGCATTTTAAAAGTCAAGATGTTTTTTCTGATATGAAAGATTCTTTCAAGTGTGCCTGAGTTCTATCTATGCCTATATACACAGCATTAGATGTGTATTAAAGTATCATAATTAGGCAATAGGCATATCTTCAAACATGACTCTAGAGCCCTTCTCAGTCTAACGTCACCATTTGGAGCCATTTTTGCTACAGTAGACTATCAACTGGTGATTTTTAGGGACGTATACTCCTAGAAGAGTAACTACAACAGTATTTCATGACATTAACTATGAACATGATCCAATAACGTTTAACTATCTGAAAGGGTTCAATAATTTTTCTGTTCATTTTTAAAGTGCACCACTGTTCAAACATTTGGGGTTAGTAAGAAATATAGAATAAAATGCATCATGGTTTCCACACATTTGTGACCCTGGACCACAAAACCAGTCATAAGAGTCAATTTTTTAAAATTGAGATTTATGCATCATCTGAAAGCTGATAAATAAGCTTCCCATTGATGTATGGTTTGTTAGGATAGGATAATATTTGGCTAATTTGGATAATATTAAAATTGAATCTGATGGTGCAAAAAAAATTTAAAAATAGAGAAAATTGCTTTTAAAGTCGTCCAAATGAAGTTCTTAGCAATGCATATTACTAATCAAAAATAGTTTTGATATATTTACGGTAGGAAATTTACAAAATATCTTCATGGAACATGATCTTTACATAATATCCGAATGATTTTTGGCATAAAAGAAAAATCTATAATTTTGACCCATACAATGTTTTTTTGGCTACTGCTACAAATATACCCCAGAGACTTAAGCAGCAAATCAGCATATTTGAATGATTTCTGAAGGATTGTGTGACACTAAAGACAGATTGGATAGCAGGAATAGATTACAATTTTAAATATATTAAAATAGAAAACAGTTATTTTAAATTGCACAATATTAGTACTCTTTTACTGTATGTTTAATGAAATAAATGCAGCCTTAGTAAACATAAGAGACTATAATCACTTAAAAAAAAATCATACCAACTTTTAAATAGCAGTATATAGTGCATTAGTACTATAAAATGTGTACATTGTAAATTAGAAATTGTACGTTTGTAAACTTCACACTTGTAAATAACATACCTGTACACTGTAAAAAAAAAAAAAAATGTGTCTATTAATTTACTTCTCTATATAGTGCATTATTTAATTTTCTGTTTTTCTTATATTAGTGTTATGTTTATTGTGTATTGTTTTATTTTCTTTTTTTATTTTTTCAGTGTTTACTTTCTTCTTCACTGGAAGCTCCTGTTTATTTTTCCTAGAAGCCTAATTTGCTGGCAAAGTCAAAGATCGCATACAGTGTACAATAGATATGAACCAAACTACTCTGCTATAAATATGCCAAGACGTTGTACTTTATCTATATTGATAAAGTTTAACGGATGGCATTACCCGTGGACGTGCAACACGTGACAGTTTGAAGAGAATATAACAAGAACTGTTAATAAGTGTCATTGCATTTCACAGTGCTAAGCAATAGGAAGCAAACAAATTAACCTCGACACAAGCCCAAAATACGTCACACCCATATTTGAGCATTGAACAATTAATTTTAAAACCATGGCTTGATTGTGCAACAAGGTTCGGGTTGTGCATAAATGTACATAAATCTTCTTTTAATGTTCGTTTAAGGTATGCACACCTGTAGCATTGATTTGAAGTATAGATGAAATAGTGTTAATATTACTTTTGGCCATGCAGTGTATACTGACAATAACATCGTGACTAACAAAAAAAAATGCAAGCATTGACTAACAATGGATAGTTGATCTTACCCTCAGCGTAAGTGGGTCTGGGGCTGGTCTCTGACTCTTGGTCCTGTCGGGTCTTGCATGCTTGTGAGTCCAGCTGCTGTATCATGGTAGGGCAGATTTCCTGCAGGCCTCGTTCATCTATAAGGGACTGTTCGCTCATCCCATACGCTGCCAGAGTGTCTGCAGCCAAGCACTGGGAACACAGGTTTCAATTACTGATCACAGACTAGATGCTTGAATTACAGCATTGAGAGTGCAGAGTCTGTGCTGATCTGACTCTGAGGTCTCACAACGTGATATCTCAAGGTCTCACTGAGGATTAGGAATCAAAATGTTGAAAACATATCCTATAATAACTCTCTGAAGAAAGAGGGGGGAGGAAATCATACTTTGTTTCTTACACCGTGTTTACATCTACATCTGAAGAAGAAATTAATGCATTTTAAATTTGAAATTAAGAATCATGCAATCAAAAATACAAATAGAGAACATTTTAGTTATTATATTTATTATGTACATATAAATACACACACATGCATGTATATATTTCAGATTTTTGTAATATATTAAATATATTTATTTATAATATAAATTATATTACTATAAATATAGACATGTAAATATTTTCAAAATATATACTGTATCTGTGTATATTTATATACACTTACTAAATATACACAGAACAGAACATACACACATATTATGCAAACAAAAACTTTTATTTTGGATGCGATTAATCGTTTGACAGCATTATTTGAGAATGAAT